>NC_071402.1:99026194-99206194 GCF_017976375.1 Cuculus canorus
AAAATTCAATCAGATCTGTTTATTTGAAAACATAATAAACATTTAAGGAACCAGAATAATCAATGTGCAGAGTTGAACAAAGCAGAGCATCCTGGTCTGCATTAGAGCTGTTTTTAATGAATTCCAACTTCTTGCTTGCATCACTGCAGTCCCATAAGTTGAAGATCTACCTTTAACCTTTGCAAAAGTCGATGGTTTTCTTTTGCTCTTGCTTGAAAACTTCTTTTTTTCCCTTCTTCAAAATGATGATTTCTGGATAGAAGAGAGCAAGTATGATAAAGCAAATTGAGAAAAGAAGCAGGAGAAAGAGAACCCAATAAACATTTTAAAATTTCCCTAGAAGTGATTTGAGATGGCGGTTTGAACCTTTACCACATGTTTTGTCAATCCTGTTGTGACTTTATGGAAGTAAAATTCTTTCCTCATGTGACTTTAGAGCAGGACTGTTTCCATTACAGTGCAATTAATATATCACTGTAGTGTTGTGCATCACACACAATTTTGGCACAGTTCTATATTTATGTTACAGTTTTTCCACTTACCGTTTGGCAGAACTTTCTGAATTGGTGCTTTGAGTCTTTTATTGCAGATTCAGGAACTAGAAAATATTGATAGCATACATACATACTTCCCACACACTCAGTAGCAGTAGTGCTGTTGGCATGATGTATATAATGTCTGACACAAAAAAAAAAGAAAAAAACAAACAGACTATGCGTGTAGCACTTTTTATTTAACAAATTCAGAAAATCATCTATGATCACCTTCAAAACAGTTCCCTTCTGAGTCGGCACACAGCTGCATACGCTGCTGCCAACATTCAAAACAATCCTGCAGATCATTTTCTGAAGGGCTGTTGAGGATATGCGTAATTTTTGCTTTCACATCTTCTACTGTCAAAAAATTAGTTCCTTCACTAAAACAAGAAACATAGTACTTGAAAAATAATATTAAGAATATAAATAAAGTAAGTAGATGCACTACCAATTTTTTCTGTCCTACTCTCTTCTTGCTTTCATATCTTCTTCCAAACAGCTGCTGTCTCTTTTTTCAGAATCTGGCATAATTTTTTATGTCTTCCTGTCACCTTTTTGAAGGGGGAGTGGGAAGCATTGCCAGTCTGTGTTGGATTAGATAATTTAATCTACCTTCTGCCCTTTCCCTCCTTTCCCCAACCCTGCACTGCCATGAAGGTTCATAGCACTGGCTGGGGAGAGGGAGATACACTAGGAGAGGAAGTAATACAAGATTAGGACAAGTGATATTTGAGCTTTACATGGCCTGCCTTGATTTGAATTACTGTACGTCTTCTAAATCCAGAGAAAACTTTACTGGCATGAGGGCTGTGATGCGTACTCCCTTTTCATTTGGAAGTATCGTTACTCATTGAAAAAACAAATCCAGATCGCCACCTCAAAGCATTTTCATGGTCACAGCACCACTAGAGAAAAGGTATAGCCTGCCAGATACTCTGCTTCATCCATGGTCAACTGTGTGTTCTTTCTGGTGTTCATCTGGTGTTACTATAGGTGGGAAAGAAAACAAACACAGGGAAACTCATGCCTCGATGTGAAAAGCATGGTATAAATAAAGTAACTCTGAAATTGCCAAGCCCTCCTCAGTGGCTGAATACTTATTTTGTGTTCTTTCTGTTTAGCTCTGTGTCATGTGAGTTAACACACACAGGTTAGTTATGCTGTAAAAGGAAAAGAGTGAAGTCCTCAAATACCTGGGGTTTTTTCACCCAGATAAAGAAAAATCTTTCATATTCCTGCTCCCTACTGATAGATTGGAAACTTACTAATAGGTTGCAAACTGTGCCATGTAGTATGTATGTTCCTTGACTGTTGCCTAACATAAGTAACCAGCCACGCCTTGTGTGTACTATAATATAACTGTGGGGAGTCAGTAATGATGGAGCAGTAATTTAGTGCCCTTCTCACTCTGCATTCTATTTGATCAAGTGTGGATCCTCTTCGACTTCTAAATTACTTCAGCTGGACAGGAGGGTTCTCATTGCACAGCGTCAGGACTATGTCGCCTTCCCCCTTTTAATTTCTATTACCTAAATGTAAAAGTAGTAAATAAATAAGTGCTGCAGCAACTTAAGATTTATCTTCTCATTTCTGTTGTCCTATGGAGTGTTAAGAAAGTAAGCGACCTTTATGGATAGTCTGTCATTTTATGCAAGTAAAAGAGCTTAATAGCACATTTTTCAGCAGAACTCTTTTTGAAATACATGCCATTTGTCACACTGAAGTTCACGGGACCAGGTTCTTCATACTGGACTTAATAACGGCATCATCTAGCACTGCATCATCTAGCACTGCATATATTCATCTAGGGAAGAAACTGTGGGATCCTCCTTCAAGTCTTAGAGTTTGAATATCATAGGCTGCTGTGGTTTTTCAAAATGAAATGACTACAGAAAGGGTAAAGAAGAGAAACATTAAAATAAAAATATGTTTCTAACTTATCCCTCTGAGGATAATGATGAACTGCAGTACTCAGCAGATAAAGAGGAACCTAGATTTTAAAGTCACTATAATTTTTTTTTTCCTTTACAACCAGCAGGAAAGAACAGACGGATAACAGATAAAACCCAAGATATTTGTATTAGGGGTAAAAGAAGAAATCTTTTCCCTCAAATAACTTAATGTAAGACATTTACTGAAATTTTTCATAGTATATTTTTTAATTAAATATATTTTTGATTCAGTTCTTAATCTTCCACAAACCTATTCATAGCACCTTCAGGAAAAGAATTATGTATCCTCCCCAAAAATGAGTCTTTGATTGCAATCTCCTCCTTTCTGAAATGGAAATGGGCCACTGTAAAATATATCAATTAGGTCTAATAAAGGTAAATACTAGAAACATGTTGAGACAGGGAAAAGGAGGAAGCTCTGCTGTATCTGAACATGTCAGGTCATTACTTATACTCATTCACGATAAATGTGTATAATGAGGTTAGGGCCTCTTCCCTTGTTGATGTGTCATGGCCACTGTTTTCCACCATGCTGAGCTTGCTTTTTCCTGCAGCAGTACATTCTTGCAGTGATTGGCGGAGAGGTGCTTCTTGTTTGGTGAAATAGAAGAATACCCAAACCAAGAAGAGTGGCAGAAGCTCTGAGGCTGTACCTGCTGAGCAGCTGGAAAGAGTACGACATGAGGAGAGAAGAGGACTTGGATTAATGTATGTGCTTATAAAAACATTAAGTTAAAAAAGGTGAACAGCTCTTGACAAATCAGAAATATTGTGCCTGAATCAGAGCAGATGCTTCCATTTAAAATAAGTATATTTAAGTACATTAGACAAGTAGCCACTTGTTTTAAGTGAGAAGAATTGATTATTGTGGTTCAGTGAGAGGATGCCAGAACACAGATCAAACACAGCAGCAGATAGTTGGAGCTATGGTTACCAAAAGAATAAAGAGAGAAGTGAATGCAATAGCAGAACAAAAGTGGTGTGCTCATAAGCATAGTTGCCACTTCTAGAATGGCCAGAAGCCTTCATAAGATACTGCACTGTTGGATATACCTGAAAACTCAGTAGGAAATTAAAAGGCAATTAAGTATGTGTTAACTTGTGGAGTAAGTCATGTGGGTCCTCACATGACTCAGTGTTCATGTTCTGTGCTGTTATGCTGGGGAGCTGTTTTGTTCTGTCACTTGTTCTCTCCAAACATTTAGCTGTAACCTAGCAGGGATTGAAGAGGAAATAACATCTCAATTTTCTCACCAGCAACAGCTGCTTTGGTTAGGCAGTACACTAAATATAGTAATTTGCCATGTAGCCAACAACAGTGATAGCACATCAAAAAGAGATTCTGTGACATAGCAGGGATCCCTAATGTGCTACGAATGATGGATGGGCTGTTCATGCACCTCACAGAATGATGCTGCTTTTCAAAATGGAAAGCAGTGTGTGTGACCATCAATATCTCACATTGAATTATTGGCTTCTGTCACGATGCTTGTATTTTAGCCAACTCATGTGGTGGAAAATTATTTTATTCTAGTGACATTTCTGATAAAAGAGCCATCAGTAAATATTTTCCCTGAGAAATGTGTTATAGACATTTGCAGGTAATAGCAACAGTCCTTTGAAGAGGCATCTGTGACTCATAATAAGTAAAATAAAACCATTATGGAACAAAGATTGAAACATGAATATCCTTGTATTTAGTGGGCCTCTTTTTCACATAAGCATTGTCTATGCCAAACATCAAGATGGATGGCCCTTGTACCTGTGTAGTATGCTGCCTGACTAGTTACTGTTGCCTTCTATGCCTTTATTCCTTTATTCCTTTATTATTGGTGGGAATAAAGTGCCTCCAGTTGACAAAGGTGATATGATAAAACACTACCACTCCTGCCCTTTGCCCCAAGTCTCCAAGAGGATTTTGGCATCAATGCTGGTACACCTCAGCCTTTGTGGATTGTAATGAAACACCATCTGACAGGATAGCAGCATTGGCAGTTAAGTGAGGTTTCCTCTCCATAAGCCAATGAGGAAATTAAAAATGCATTGAGGCCAGGACTTGTTGTGTTCTGCTTCTCATCTTATACTATTAAGTGCTATGTAATACCTGAAATACTTTCTAAAATTAAGTATACTGAATTCAGTTATTTAACCATATAAAATGTAGCACAAGGTTTTCAACTAGGTCCAACAAACCACGAGTGTTCACTGCAATGCCATCTGGCAACTATCTATAACTGTCTATAACTGTCTATGCACATCTTACAAAAGGAAGATGATACGGTTGAAACTAAAGCATGTAGGACAGCACTATGGAGTGAAATTTATTCAGAGGCAGTTGCAACCTCTTCCTCCACCTATACTTCAGAACTGGGTTCCCCTAGCACATTTGTATCAGATTAATTCCATTGTGATGTTTTCATCTGCTGTTCTGCAGTGGCTCTGTACCTCCTTGGAAGGAAACTGTTCTTCCTGTTCCTTTTTCCTTTTGCTTCCCCAACACATAGATGCTCTCCAAAAAAAACTTGGAGTTTCCAAAGCAATCCTTAGCACTGGGTCCTTCCACAAAGTGACCATAGTTGACAAACAAATTTCAATACGGTGTTAAATCTTCTGTCACTTTAACTTTCGCTACTCTTAACTTAACCCCAGGTCACAGGGTTTCCCATCTCCCAGAAACATATGTCTTTCCCAAATGATAATTATTCCTACCGCATACCTGCACTGCACGTAAAAAAGCTATATATGATATATAGCAGGCAACTGAAGAAAGCAGACTTGCCTGCTATACAAAAGACAACAGAATATATGCAATGATATGGAATATACAGTAGTATGAAATTAGTTGCAATATAGTTGGCATTGTGTCACAGCTTTAATGTAACAAATCTCATTTTGAAGTAATTGGTACTTAAACACTAGGACTTTTAAAACGTAGCATTAATATCAGAATTTAGATGAACTTTTGCATTTTTTGGGATGCAGAATATCCCACATTGCAAAGTTTCTATCTGCAATAGTACTGCGATCTGTGAGTGTCACTAAGCTTGTTTCTACTTGGGTTTTTGTGTTAATTCTGAAAGCTAAAAGTTAAATGAAAATATGTCCTTTTTTCATAAAATTAAAATGGGATTTAAATTACTTGCATTTTTCAAAATTTTTAATTTCACTGTAAATAATTTGACAAGCCCTCTTCAAGAGTATTAACTACTACAACCAATAGCAAGAGACAAGGTAACTTTCAGAACAACAAGGGTGTGTAAATATAATACAGCGCATTTCCTCCTTTTTTAAAAATAGTTCCGCTTTCACAACTACTAGACAAACAGTGGGTACTTCTTAGGTACTTCTTAAACTGTACTACCAGTTACTCTATGTCATATGTTTCTAGATTTTTAAGTTTTCACGAGCAGTTGTTAATTCTATGAGCAATAAACCCTCAAGATTTACCTGAAATTTTTTCACTGAAATCCTCCTTTCCAGAAAAGAGATTCTAGAGAATCATGGAGAGTGACAGTAAAGTGCAAACCTGTCTGGCCACGTATTCTCTAACAGCAAAATGCTTAAACTTATCAGCCTCCATTGAATGGACAGAGAAGATAGCTCTAGACATTTCTAAAAACTAGTGACTCTGAAGATTTTTGTCCTTTCATGTTAAAACAGATTTTATTCTTTTCTACTTCAGCTTAGAAATTGCTACTCCACTTTTTCTGGCTCAGGATCTTTGAAAATAACAGCACTTCATATTCCCTATTTAATACACTTGAACCTCTTTCTCAGATGTTACTGCTTTTTAAGAAAAACTCAGCAGAATGAAAAAACCCTATGCTTCCTCATCAGAAAATCCTCTCAGGACAGAAGGAAATTCATCTTCATTCTACCCCCTTGATGAATGAAAATGGTGACCTCATATCAACAGACAAGGAGAAGGCTGAGATACTCAACAACATTTTTGCCTCAGTCTTCACTGGCAACTGCTCTCCTCAACTCTCCTGGGTCAATGAACAAGATGGGGACCAGGGAGATAAAGCCTCTCCAACTGAAGAGGAATATCAGGTTCATGACCACCTGAAGAACTTGAATGTATACAAATCTATGAGACTTCTATGATGCATACCAGAGTCCTGAGGGAAATGACTTATATGGTTGCCAAGCCACACTCCATGATATCTGGAAAATCATGACAGCTGGGGGAAGTCCCTGGTAACTTGAAGAAGGGTAACATTGTGCCCCAAAAATATAGAAAGGATGACTCTAGCAACTATGGACCTGTCAGCCTCACCTCTGTGCCTCTGAAGATCATGGAACAGGTCCTCCTAGAAGCTATGATAAAGCACATTGACGGACAGGGAGGTGATTCAAGGCAGCCAGCATGGCTTCACCAAGGCCAAGTTCTGCCTGATGAACCTAGTGGCTTTCTATGAAAAGAATTGCTTTTCCTCCACATCAGTGGAAAAGCAATGGATATGACCTATCTGGGCTTCTGTAAAGTCTTTGATACAGTCCCCAATAACATCCTGCTTGGTGGACTGTTCAGTGGATAAGAAATTGGTTGGATAGTTGCATTCAGAGTAGTGGTCAATGACTCGATGTCAACTATATGCTGGGTTGCATCAAAAAAAGTGTGGCCAGCAGGTCGAGGGAGGTGATTATGCCCCTCTATTCCTCTCTTGTGAGACCTCATCTGGAGTACTGCGGCCAGTTCTGGAACCCTCAACATGAGAAGGATATGGAGCTGTTGGAGAGGGTCCAGAGGGAAGGCTACAAAGACGACCAGAGAGCTGGAGCACCTCTTCTATGTACGACCCTTCCCTGGAAATGTTCAAGACCAGGATGGATGGGGCCTTGACCAGCATGATCTGGTGGGAGGTGTCCCTGCCCATAGGGATTTTGGAACTGGATGATCTTTAAGGTTACTTTCAACTTAAACCTTTCTATGATTCTATGATTCAGCCTTGTAGGCTGAGAATGCCTGTTCCAACTGAGATGCAGAATAGAAGAGCCTTGTGGACAGGATAGGGGCTGCTAGCTAAAACCATGCCACTGAAAACAAATATTGGAAAAGAAGTTCAAGTTCATCCTACAGCATATAAACAAGTTGCATCTCCTCTCTGGTGCTGTCCTCGCTTGCTTTCAGGATGTGCTGTTCACCCTAAAGCTCTCCTCAATTTGAAAACTGATAGGCAAATAACAGTGACAACACTAAGAGTTTCAAGAGGGCAATTGTAGACCATCAGAGGCAAGAAACAATCAGTGCTTGCCTGCCATCAAGTAAAAACTGATTTATATTCAAAATCATCAGAAATCTAAGCTGAATTTTAGCCTAACAAATAATTAATTTTAAAAAATGAGTAATTGTGGTATTTAGGCTAGTTTAGAAGACAAAAGCCTTAATCTATTCTGCAAGTAACACATTGTTTTTTGTTGCTACTAATTATTAGTTATAGGTGCATGCCTAGGGCACCACCGGACATGCACAGTCCTCACTTCTTGAAATTACCTTCCGATGAAGGGCTAGATTCAGTAAAACCAGAGATGTGTTAAACCATTCCCAACCATATTTTACACATACCCATGTTTATTTCCCCTAAAGTACAGACACTATTGCAGATTTTTTTATTTATTGCTGCTACCAACGAAACAAAATATAACTTCTCCCATATCCATAACTTAGAAAGCTGCAGGAATGTCAAGTATTGCAAAATTTGTGATTCTTATCATAAGGATTGGCAATAGATCAGCTCTCTTTTTTCATCTAAAACTCAAAACACCATTATTATTTCCATGTGTTTGTGTTGTCCCTTCCATATCTTGTATTTAACTGATAGAGTCATAATTGTCAATTATGAGCATTTCAGCATTTCAATTATGCTGAAATAAAAATTGCGCTGATAGCACTTGTGGGTGTACTTGACAATGCTGCCCCCCACAGCGCCTCTGCCTTTTTCTGCAGACTGAGGAAACAACTGAGCTGCAGAGGTCCCAAACGTGCTCTTCCTTTAGCTAAATTAAGTCTCTTGTCTCTCTCTGAAATTCAAGGCTGCATAAGAGAAGCAAATAAATCAAGAGTGGTGCTATGGCATTTAGTCATCCATCAGCACTATAAACTGTCTTGCATATCTCCTTAAAAAAGTTAACTACTTATATTCCTACCGCTCTTCAGTCCAGATTGCCCTGCTGTGAATCCTTAGTAAACCTCGAACTAAAGCACTACATCTTGCAGTAAGTACGTTTCAGTATGATACAAGGCAAATATATTAAATACTTCTAAGTATCTTGGATCACACCTCCACACTGCACTGCTGAATAACCAGCAGTGCCACTTGGCACATAGATGCTCTCCAGACATTGCATTATCTACATTCCTGCTACCACAAAGTGATGTGTACTACAAAACAGGGGATGTCTGCTACACCTCTGAATTGGAATTTCTGTGTTGCCTGTTCTCTTATGATTGTTTGTGTTGATTTTCATTTTCTCAGCAAAGGACAGATATGAGAAATGAAAACAGTTTAAGAACAATTTTTAGACTAATTAAGTACCCTATTAGGAAAAGTAATTTGCCTCTCTGTCTCAGGTATACTCATGATTTGTCGTCAGGTTATTTATTTTCATTTGTCAGGGCAAGTATTTTGCTAGTGCCTGAAAATTCAGTGGTATATGCTGTATTACAAATGTGGCCTGTCTCCCTGAGAAAGTGTGTCTTAAGTAATGAAGAGTAAATTTATTTTGAAGTATGATTTCCTTCAATGAAGTGGACACTCTCTACCAGCCTTTTCAGTCACTACTACTCCTATAATCTAATGACTGGTAATTTGCTGCTATTTCAGCTCCTGTAATCAAGTATATTGGTGAGCATGGGAAAAGCAGTGCAGATTTTAAGATTACTTCTGCTGCAAGGAATACATTCATAGAGAGTGGACTGATGCAATGAAGGCTACCTTTGCATTCCGTTTGACCTGTGCAAAATCTCCAGATACAAGATAAAAATATAGAACAAATCGCTTGCAGCTGTATGTTTCAGAAGAGAGAACTTCACTAGTCCTCCTTTATTTTCCTGAAGTTATTCTACATGTATGTACTAAGATTTCATTCACTTCATGCAGGTCTTTAAAAAAATCCTCTGCTAATGTCCACCATGTGACTTCAGAAAACTTACAGAGAAGCTACAGTTGTCTTGTTTCCATAAAACAAATAATTTGTCCAAACAATAGTCTAAAGGTGAACTTTATAGAGAGAGAAAGATACCAAGTATGTACTAGCCTGCAACAGTACTCTTTGTCTCTCCCTCCTTTCCTTCTGTTTTCTCTCTCCCATCCCCCTTTTTAAAGCTTGTTAATTCAGATCAATCTTTCAGTGGTAATATTGCCTTTGGGTTACATGCCAGCCTATGGAATTATATGTTTGAACACAGGGCCAAACTAGCAGTTATTCCCCTGCCACTAAAGGTGAAAAGGTTTCCAGTAAATCAAGTTACTTTTCCACAGGGTAAGCAGTGTTAAATACAGTCTCTCTGGGTACCTCATCAATATGATTAACCTATTGGCATTATAGTTATCAAATTACAGTATAAGAAGTCATAAAGTTAAAAATAAATCTGTTTTCCATTGAGAAAATCTATTTAGGTGGAGACTGCTATATTAAAAGCTTACTGAGTATATATAATAGCATCACAGTTCATGGGGAATCATTACCACAATGGAGGTTTTCAAAATTAAACCTGCAGGAATGTCTTACAGATAAGTAAAAAGCTCTCAAGGGATTCAAGGTACATACCGTATAGAGCCATCATTTTATTAGAGTTTTACTACTAACCCCATTACAAGTCTCAAAGATGAAAAAGATTAGAGCAAGTGGATTGTAGAGATATCTTGTAGACACTTTGCAACTCACCACAAAATGTTCACCTTGAGATCTTGGTCCCTATAGCTGACTTAAATGGCTGCCCTAATTTCACCACCATGGCTGCAGCAGTCTCTTAATTTACCATAAATCCAGCCAAGTACTTTGACCTCTTTATTCATTGTCACTATAGCTCCTGAAATTGTCCATTCTAGCAAAGGGCCTGCAGGAGTTTGGTTCTTTTGACAAATGTGGGAGGAAAGCAAGTTTGTTTCCTGAAAAAAGTGGCTGTTCTGTTACTGCAGAGAAAGCAGAGGCTGTGATGAGAAACTGGAGCACTAACATACACCAAATGGGATGGTCATTCCTACTACATGCAAAGTACTCATACGGTTTAATTGTATACTTCCTACTACATGCAAATTACTTGTATGGTTTAATCACATACTTTACAGTGCATTAAGTGGCTGATGCTTCAGTATCACATTCGGTGGTGCTTATGGATTAAATATTTTATTAATGGGAAGTGTTATAACAAAAAAGTGCTGCAGAAAAGTTACTCTGGATGAAGAAACCTGTTGCTTCTATAAATGTTTGAAAGCAAAAGTTATATATTTATTGTCATTTCCTTCAGATTCTACACATAGGTTCTTTAAGTCTGCTTTAAAGATAGCTTATACAGCTTTTGGCTGTGATACGTACCATCTTCCAATAAAACACTTCTCAGACAATGAAAAATCTTCAAATCACATTGGCAATCAGAGTACTAATTAAATTAATTATAGTGTCTTAAAAATAGAGAAAGGTGAGAGATTTTAGCAAGATCTGATTTCATACAATGAGTATATACATACTCCTTAAACAGGTGTGAAAACTTGTATATAAGGTCCTGCAATTTTTATTGCTGTTAAACAGGATAAATTCAGCAAAAACCTAAGGAGAGATTAGTCTGTTTCAGTTCCTTCAGAAATGTTGCACTGCATGATGACTACTCCTACCTAGAAGAGGTATAAATAATACTTTTTCTATTATATTTAGTAGATTTTAATTATTAATTTGAAATCTAACAGAGTTGCCTGCATGTATATGAAAGAAGAATGTCATTGATTTCTTTTGTTAAATTATCAGAAGTTCTTGTTAATAGCATGGAACTAATACACTGGACTTTTCACCCATTCATTTTAATAGCTACACGTGTTGTTGACTTATTGGTTTTTTTTACAGTATTACATGTAAAAAGCAAGATGTTACATTCTTAATTTCAACATGCATAATGTTTAAGGTATTGTGTGCTCCCAAATTATGCCCTTCTCCTGTACTAGTAAATGTTGACCTTATCTATGGACATAAACAAATCGTTATCTACCTAAAAAATACCTTTTCTCCAATGATGTATTAGAACTCTATACTTCTAAGTTTCCAAGTGTGAAATAGCTGCAAATTGTTTTCTGCCCTGCAAGATATATCATACTCCCTCAGAAGGCATGAAAATTTGGATTGTTTTAATTACTTAAATGTTTTGTATCATTTTAAAATGTTGTTAAAATCTGTTGAGTGAATCCTGATATTATGAATAGTTTTGTATAAAGTTTCTTTAGTATTTTATTTTTTAATATATTGCCATATTTATACCATAAATTCTTAGTTAGCACATTATGTTTTATCCAGTGAATGAATGGATGTATTGGATTAATAAAATTAATCTGAAAAATTTAACTTATTCTTTGGGTCATTTAGCCCATACCATATTTCAAATGGCTATGACAATAAATCTCATTACCATTGCCGTATGATACACAATAAAAGAAAAAGAGTTAGGATTAAATATTCAGAGTGACAGTTTTTTAAAAAAATCTTCCAAATAGAAATTGTAAATTTGACAATTCTAGTACAATCTTGATATTACAGAAGCTGTACTTGGATCTTTCTAAGCAAGAACAGAAAATGTCTCCATCTTATCCTCCATCTTACCTGTGGCTCATATCAGGTATATACAAAGAAAACTCGATAATACTCTCTTATCAAATTTGCATTTAAACAAATTTGCATTTCTTTATCTGAAAGGCGTGCTTTCTCACTCCTTAAGATTTAGCCACTGATACTTTCCAGCACCTTGAAGCATTTGGTCAAACTTTCCAACTTTTTTGAGAACTCCATGTTGAAGTTATCCATGGCTGCCTCCAAGCTGTCTTCAAACCATTCCAAATTGTTTACAATCCTGTTTTTATGGTAACAAATGTGCCACTGCTTAGAATTCTGCAGAGAAAAAAAAATTAAATAGAATCCAAAGAGCAACTGCAGTGATTAGGTCTATTAAAAATTGAGGAAGAGATAAAGTAATACTGATTTAACTTATCTTCTTTAATCCAAAACGTCTGGGCTATAAATTATCCTACTTTTCTGCTCAGATTGCTTACTTTACTTGTATTGTACTCAGTGGCACACAGTGGTCACTCAGGCTAAGATATAAAAAGTATTGATGCCTTTTACAGCTTCTAGACCTTTGCAGCAGAATCTGCAGATTGGTGGGGAAGGAATTAGGTAAACACTTGATGGGCTTTACAAAAACTAGAACACTAAAAACTGGTAATCAAAACGGAAATATTATCTCAGATCCAAGCCATTGCTAAAGTTTGAATGCCTTAGGCTATGTCTACATTAACATATAATAAAGCACAGCAGGAGTAGTTGATTATAAGATTCTGACACCCACACAATATGAATTTCAGGTGCTTTTGTAGCTCTGTCTTTTAATTTCCACTTTTTCCCAGCATTTTAGGGATCATCTAGCCACCATATTTGGCAGTCCAGTGAAGTTACCTCTGAGTGGAAAATGGGAAACATAATCCCTATGTTCAAAAAAGGAAAAAAGGGAACTACAGGCCAGTCAGTCCCATTTCTGTTTTCAGTCAGACCATGGAGCAGATCTTCCTGGAAACTCTGCTGAGGTGCATGGAAAATAAGGAGGTGACTGGTGACAGCCAACAGAATTCCACTAAGGGAAAATTATGCCTAAAATATCTGGTGGCCTTCTACGATGAAGCTACAACTTTGGTGGTTAAGGGAAGAGAAACTGACATCATCTACCTGGGCTTCTGCAAAGCATTTGACACTGTCCTGCATGACATTCAATAAATTGGAGAAACATAGATCTGATGGACAGACCACTTGGTAGATAAGGAATTAGCCTGATGGTTGCACTCAAAGAGTTGTGGTCAGCGGCCCAATGCCCAAGTGGAGACTGATGATGAGTGGTTTTCTGCAGGGGTTGGTATTAGGACAGACGTTGATTAATATCTCTATCAGAGACTTGGACAGTGGGATGGAGTCCACCTTCAGAAAGTTTGACAATGACACCAAGCTATGCGATGCAATCAGCATGCTGGAGGGGAGGATTACCATCCAGCAGGACCTTGACAGGCTTCAGAGCTGGGCCTCTGCAAACCTCATGAAGTTCAGCAAGGGCAAGTTCAAGGTCCTACACCTGGATCAGGGCAATCACAAGAACAAATACAGGCTGGGTGGAGAATGGATTGAAAGTAGCCCTAGGGGTGCTGGTAGATGAGAACGTGAGCCCACAAAGCACACTTGCAGCCCAGAAAGCCAACCGTGTCCTGGGCTGCATCAAAAGAATTATGACCATCTGGCCAAGGGAGGTGATTCTTACCTTTACTTCACTCTCATGAAACCTCACCTTACTGAGTTCTGGAGTCCTCAGCACAGGAAGGATATGGATCTGACACAGTGAGTCCAGAGGAGGGCCATGAAGATGGTCAGAGAGCTGGAGAACCTTCCCTATGAGGACAGGCTGAGACAGTCAGGGTTGTTCAGCCTAGAGAACAGAAGGCTCCGTGGAAACCATATAGTAGCCTTCCAGTACCTAAAGAAGGCCTACATGAAAGCTAGGAAGGGGCTTTTTATCAGGTAGTGCAATGACAGGAAGAAGGGTAATAGTTTTAAGCTGAAAGAGAGTAAATTTAGATCTGATATTAGGAAGAATTTTTTTTTTTTTTTTTTTTTTCCTGTGAGGGTGGTGTGACACTTGAACAGTTTGCCCAGAGAAGTTGTGCATGCCTCATCCCTGGAAGGGTTCAAGGTCAGTTTGGATGATGCTTTGAGCAATCTGATCTAGTGGAAGGTGACCCTGCCCACAGCAAGGGGGTTGGAATTAGATGGAACTTTAAGGTGCCTTCCAACCCAAGCCATTCCATGGTTCTATGAATCTACAATTGACAAGACAGAAATCCAAAGTGGATGTGAGAAAGATTTATGAAAAATCAAAGTTAATAAACCTGTTTCTAGAAAAATTATTAAAAGTTGTTATCAATGTATCAGTAAGACTTCATCAGGAATATTGTGTTACGTTGTGATCATCCCTGTCATAAACAAATGAGCTCAGCTTCATGTCACTGGGAGAATGGAGATTCCCACTTATGGAAAGCAACTAAAAGAGCCAACTATGTTTAGCCAGGCAAAACAAAGCTGAGCAGGGGAATGATTGTCTGTAAATGGATCAGAAAGGTAAACACTAGCAGGGGAACAGTTCTTTAAGCTTAAGGACAATGTTGACACAGAACCAGTGGGCATATACCTCCTGTGAATACATTTACAACAGAAATTAGCCGGTGGCACTGCAATCAGAGGAGTGAGGCTCTGAGACAAATTTCTGTCAGAGCAATGGGTACAGAGAGTCAAACATTTTTGGTATCAACCTTGGTGCATGCATGGTGACATGTGAGACTGGATGATGCCATTGCTTGCAAGGCTGGTGCTGCATATATTCACCAGCAAAGCCGTACATTTCTGGTACAGAGGTACCTCCTCGGCCCTGCTCAATGACTTATAGAAAGAAAATACTAGATAAAACTTGTCTGCCTCCTAGCACTGGGCATACCATTGTGACCATTTTGTTGTCTTGGGCCTGGTGTGAGGAGGGCTGATTTGCTTTGGTGTTTACGTTGAATCCAGGATTTGACCTTTGTTTTGTGGCTTATTTCCACCAATTGATATTTGTTAGTCCTTCATGAAGTATCACTTTTTGAAATTGAGCTTCAGATCCAAATTGTGCAGTGTTATTGCGTTGTGCTATTAGTAAAAGTGGGTAATTTAGCATTTGGGTGGGCTCAGTAGGAGTTGTTAGAAAAATATTGGTGTTAACTATTGCACATCAAATTTTATGAAATGAATCACTTTTGTTGTGTCATATACAACACAGAGAAATTATTATGGGCAAAATAAATTTGAAAAAGATTATTTGTGAATACACAGTACATGAGATTAATAAATATTACCTGAAATTGATTATACTATAAATCTGCATGGGGTAATAAGAGAATAATTGTCAATGTTTTTATAAGCTACTGGCAAAATACTATGTTTTATATTTTATGGCTCAGATTAAAAATATGAGTGCCAAGGGTTCCAGTAATGATTTCTGTCACTCAGTCAGTAGTTTTTTTCTATGACTGTGCTTTTTGGTGCTGTAGTATTTTACAGAAGAACTAAATACAGATGGAAAAGTTCCATAAGACTATGGTATTTTAACTCTGCCAAAAGGTTTGTCCTGCCTCTCTGTAAGCAGTCAGGTTGAGTAGCGTAGCCTTGATATAGCAAGCAAAACCAGGGCCACGAGACGCATTTGAGCTGTTCAGAAAGACTTCTCAGCACATCACCGTGCTTTGTCATTCATCTACCGAACTGCCAGGGATCCATTTGAGCCTGCCTGATCCTCAGCTTTCATAATGTGTATTCTCAGATAGGTCAAAATAGGTGGATATATTCCACTATTCAGCAACTCTTTAGTGCTCCTCTGGTAGCATGGGGTGGGGAATGGCTGAAGAAAGAAGGACGGGGTCTTTTCTCAACAGTGAGATCTACCTGAAAAATCAGGAACAAGAATAATAACTAGTTTTCCTTTTCAGTATACAGAAGTAAAATTCCTAAATATTTCTGTTATTAATCATGTATCATTTTTGTTACATAAATTTGGGGAAGTAAAATTATATTTAATAGCCTTGGACACTAAACAAATTGCTAGTGTATGTATAGTACATGGGTGTGCACATGCACGACAGTATAAAAATGTAGATTCTAAGGCTGCAGAAAACCTTGTCACATGATGCTCTGTACACTTGAGTGGATATGTTCAACAACAGAGTAAACGAGATGGCATGAAGGAGAAATTCACTGAAAATTTCCAAACCAGCAGAAGTTTCTGGTATATATCATGCCTCAAACCTTCAGATTTGGGACAACAAACTAAGAAACATGTGAGAGGGGAATGGATGAGCACCACACCTACTGGCGTTATTTTGCATTCTTCCCAGAGAGGTGAAAGCAAGGTTAGTGAAGTGTGTTCAGATCTAAGCATAAGAAGGTTTTTGACTTGGGTCTCACCCTTTCAAAGATTAAACATTTTATATCTAAATAGGAAACTATATAGCAAAAACAATCAATGAAAATTACATATGTTGCTTTCTCTGACACCAAGATCCACTTGGTGGGGAAAAAAAAGGAGTGCGTTTAAAAAAAAAAATGGAGGGGTGGGAGACTGTCTTGCAAAGAAGATGGGAAGGCTTATGGTTTCTTTTCTGCACACTGAGAAAGTCTCTGTGGATAAGCTACAGTTGTCCTACAAGTTGTGCTGACAACAGTACATATGGCAGAGTGCATAGTTTATATGCACTCTTCAGCCCTGCCTTAGACTTGGGCTTTATGGGGTCAGCAGGACCTGTAGGTAGGTGACTAACAACAATATCAGGAGACTTTTTTTTTCCACTTTTCTCTAAATGACATCAGGAGGAAGTAGTTTAGCCTGCCTCTGCTTCTTAATTGTGCAAAGCTGGAAAATCTTGAAGCTCAATGTTTTCAGAATGAAATACCCAGATATATATGAACTTTACTTACTTTTTGTATCTGAACTCTGCAGGATTTGAACTAGCCTAGTAATTTATTTTTTTCCTTAAACCTTTTTAATGCTGGGTTTGCAGTGGCATGAGAGTCTATAGAGGGCTCTTGAAAAGGGGGAAAAATGACAAGCAGCTTAAAGAAACTAAAATTAGGTTTGATTTGAGCTCTAAGTCAGAGCTGAGATCAACAGTTTCCTAACTTTTTTGTTAGCAGCTGTTAATCGTGACAAAAATACCCCAAAGCCAGTATATTCAGATTGCTAAATTTCACATTACTATCCCTTCTTAGAAATAGCCAAGCGAGGTCAAATGGCAGTTGAGTAATGTCTTCTCCCTCACCAATGTGGCCTACTGGCTTCATTTCTTTCTTATCTTACCTCAGGACAGAGCAGAGAGTAGTGCTCAGAGAAAAAGAATTCCATCCAAAATTCATGCCGCCTCCAGAAAGTCATTTGTGAAAAGTAGATAGGAAACCAATCAAAATGTCTCATCAGCAGAATTAGTATTTATGAAATTAGTGATGGAGCAGAACTGGCAGAGTGATTGCATTATAAACATTCAAAATGTAGGGGGAGGGAACAGAGGTTTTGCTCATTTTCCCTCCCACTGCTAAAGCACTGTATTTAATTGACTTACAATTTTTCCCCTAATATATTTCTTTATGAAACCTGCCTTGAGCAACGGATACATGATTGTTCACCGAGGGTTGTGCCTCATTTGTTCCTGTAGATTGTGCCTAATTAACGCTAACTTGTCTGTACATAAAAAGTACAATAGGCTGTCCTTTCCAATTTAATTCCGACAGTTTAATCGAATCTGTATTCTTTCAAAAATAATTAGATCATTTACACTTCATTAACATGTAATGTAATGTTGAGGCATTCATCATAATGATTTCTTATTTTTCTTGTGCAATATTATCTCCTCTAATGAAACTGTTAACACCATGCATGTCTTAATTAGCTTTATCATATCATTGACAATTTCAGGGAGAGCTACATGTTTACAAATTAAATTAAATTAGTTCAATAGGTATATTTGAAGAATATGCTCTATTAATGCAAAAATGTTAGAAATGGGCTTACCTTTATATACCATCTAGCAGGTTTCATAGCATTCTTTTCTATCTCTGTCTTTCAGCAATGAAATGTCTAGTGTGCACAAATCACTTTTTTCATTCCTCAACCTAAAAAAAGTGGTTTCTCTCAAATATATTAAGCCATCACAGGAAACACTGACAATAAGAAAACCAAGACCATAGCACACTCTCACACCTCATAACCACATCCCTTTAATTTTGGGAGGAGTACCTGTGCACATATTAGTGTCCTATCTCCAAATGCCTCCAGAAGTGTTCTCTGAGGATTAAGGCTGTGAAGCAATACTCTCATGTGTTTTGTGGAGAACTTATCCGCTGTATCTGTGTTTGTAAACTTTGGCCAAAAAGGAGTGGTTCTACTGTCTAATCCTGCGTATCTCTAAGAAACCACTACTCCCATGGGCCTAGAAACCTCCATGTTTGCATATACCTTTCAACAAGTATTTAGAAGCCATTCACATTCTGACAACATTCTTGCATTAGACGACATGTTTGTAAATTATACTAGACAACAAATTACTATGAAGCATCTCCTAGAAGGTTCTGAGTACTCATGGCTTCAAAGGAAAGCCAGTGGCCGTTTTGTGCTCGGTATTCTGTAACACACAAAACAGTCACTGGCTTTCCACAAAAGTACTAAAGTTCAATCCAGAACCTGCCTGGATTGAACTTCAAACTAGTTGAAAGTCCTAAAATGTTTTAGAGACAGGTAAATTTCTTTCCCTCAACTCTTGCAGTCTTGTCAACACAAGGAGCGTGCCATATTTCTGTCTACTGCTGCTGGACGAATATTGTGAAGGAAAACAGAAATTGCAGGCAGCTGTTAGAATAAAATAAACAGATTTGTTTCTATCAAGATTCATAACCTTTTTAATTTTCTTCTGCATGAACATTTGTACAACTATTCAAGGAATTTATCCCAAATGTGAAAAATCTGGAGAGTATGAGTAGAGATCGTGAAAATTTGGGAGAAATCTTTCTGAAATCCATGTCACCAATCCCACATCACATCCAAAAGTAGCCAGTAGCAAGTAGTAACCAAGACAGAGTTAATACATGTGGTTCACAAACAAACCATAGGAGGGAACATCAGAGAACACTTGCTGTTAAACAGTTTTGAAGAAATAATTCTGTAAATATGAGAGTCTGAGAATATTTTATAAGCAAGCCAGAAGGCTAAATTAATCAAATTTTTTCTATAAATAGATTCACTAGCACTAACTACTTCTACTCACTTTGCAAAACTGAAGCAGAGATAATTGTATTCATTTCTCTTTATTTATGTACTGTCAAAGGTTGTTGTATAAAGTCTGTTGGACCATTACTCATACAATTGATAATGATAGTATCTTAGAGACCGAAAGGTTTAATCAGCCTCTTAAAAGAAAATACTACAGATCACTTTTAATAAATTTTGATACACCTTATTAAAATCCATGGACATAATATAGATCAAAAGTCAAGTTCTGACCCTCTCATGCTAACCTGTAATAGCTTTTAATTTCCCTAGTCCTATTTTATGTTTTAAGGAATTATAATATGTACTAAACTGTTATACAGTGTCACTGATTGTTTTGAACATTTTCCACTAACTCTTTGACTGTTTCTTTTTTTTAAATAATATTGCAGATTAGCCAAGGCTTATTAATGTGGCAGCAGAATGTCATAGAAACAGTTTTTAGACTACTTTTTTTAACTTAATTCATGTAAATAATTTTTTTTTTCTTTTAAAATATTATATTGGTCATTACACAATGGCAATTACTAGGTTTAGGGCTTTGTTTTTTTCTTTCCCTGAGAAGAGTGAGAATGAAGAGTTTTAAGAGGACTAAGGAAAAAACTAAGTCAAGTTGGCTACATTTCCTGATGTTTGGGGTTTTTTTTGAAAACGTGGTTGCCAGTTTCTTTGATTTAGCACTTTAAACAATCTTGAACTGTTAACGCTGATGTTATTACTCTTGTTAATTTTGCATGATAAGCCATCATTACATTATTTGGTTTAATTTGCTTCATTTTATTATATTGTTATGGAAGGATTTATCAAAATCAGCAATTCTAAGAATCTGCAGAGAATTAGGCATGTTCTATGAGAGGAAGGAAAGGAATATGTAGATATTTATTTTGAAGTAGAAGGAGAAAAATTCCAGTTTATCCAAATTTATCAGATAGGAAACTTCAACTGCTTTGATGATGGTGTCACCGCCTCTTTCAGCACTGTAAGGTAGCCTTCTTTATGTCTTTCTACATTCCTTCAAATCTGTCATATCTTGGGTTAGCTAATAAGAAAATCTGGAAGCTTTTCAAGACAGTTACTGATCAATTTTGGCAAACATAACACAAAAAAGAAGTCCTCCCCTAACCCATTCTTAAGAATAGATTGTAGACAAATCTATTTATATTAAAATCTTATTAATTTACTATATGCATTAGGGAACAAAGCATATATATTTGTATAATGGTTTTATGTGCGTTAATCACAAGTCATACATGCGGACATATGACTGAGATGAGTAAGAGATCTATACAGTTGTGGTGGGCTGACACTGATGGGACACGAGTTGCCAACCAAAGCCACTCTGTCACTCCTCTCCTCCACGGGACAGGGGAGAGAAATATAACAAAAGGCCATGCCAACCCAATACAATGGTTCTTATAGACTTTTAATGCAGTGAGCAAACCCTTCGATTCTTTTTTTTTTTTCCTTCTTTTTCTTTTAGATCCTGATTTCCAAGTCAGTTAAGTGCTTGCTAACTTCTAACAGCTTTGGTTTCTTATACTGGCTATTTGTTTGCACTTATTCTGTTGGCATACCTAACATTAAAAGTGCAAGTGCATGACAGGCAATAGGCCGACACCTGCAGTTATGTGCTGGCAGATTTATAGAGGTAACACTAACGTGGCCGCTCACGCATTTTACCAGGCTTTCTCCTTGCTGTCACACTATTCAGTAGGCAGAGCCTAGGAAGCTCCCATTCTCCCAAACCATCATGGATTGCTGACCAAAACTAAAGAATTTCTAATATTTATTTTGTATTGTATTTTGATAACGTACACTGGAGCCATCATTCGCTACTCATATTTCCCGTTTCAAAACTCTTCACATTTTAAAAAAACATCCAATCTGCAGTGCCTTGGCTTGTGGAAGCAGACCTCAAATGCATTGGAATTCTCTTAAAGTTCTTGCACCGTCCCATGTAATTAAGCTTTATGAACTACTTATTTAACAGTACTGAAAACTGAAACAGATATTAAAAGCCAAGTATGAAAAAGGTTCCAAACAGTGGAACCTCTCAGTCCAGGCTGACATCTTTTCAGTAGGAAATGGTAAAGTTGGAGAAATTGTGGAAATGTAGGCCAGAATCATGAATATACTTTCATAGCGTGATATGCAAAATGTGGAGCATCTACAAATAAACTAGTTTCTAAAGGAATTACAGAATTGCAGAAAGTCTTATGAGCTTTACACTTACGATTGACTTAACATTAGAACCTGCCATTTGGTATTCTTGGTTTGTGACAACAGGTATTCTTTCCCAGATTAAATAAGATTATATTTGAGAAAGCTAGAAAAATAGCAATAATTTTTTAAGTAGAAATAAATGCATAAAATTTGATGATATACCCTAATAATACAACCTTCAAGGTAAAGGGCCCAACTGAAATGCTCTGTCAGATTATTCCAGTCATAAATTAATTATGATATTTACCAACAATCTAAGAGTAAATTTCTTTAAAATATTGAGGCCAAATATTTACTACTATTTTCTTCTGTCTTCTTCAGCTAAGGGAAAACAGAGTCTGATGTCCTGGACTAAGAGAGGAAATGTTAATGTTGACTTCTTCAGAGGCATTTCTAGCTTAACATAATTAAGCACAGGAAATCATATTACAGCAGTTTTCTAAACTGTAGAAAGAATCAGCAGTGGAAGACAAACGGCTAATATCATTTTATAGACAGTTTTCAATAAATATGTCAATTTATCCTATAAACATATTTATTTGAGATTGTACTGTTATTTTTGATGCTGTATCTGTGTAGTTAAGGCTTGATCCTCCTTTATCAAGGGGTTTATATATGATTAACATATCTGAAAACCAAAACTCTTATTAATGTGCATAAGTATGGATTTAGAGCTTCATATTTAGGTAATCAAGCCTGGCCTTCATTGTATTATGTTGGTTTACAGGTGTTTGGTATATTTGTGTTTGGATTAAAACTTCTTTTTCACTAGTATTATTCTCTTCCAATAGTTATCTTTCATATTCTCCATTCCTTGGGTATGAGCCATGTCAGGCATTCTTGCATAATGATTTCTATGGGCAAGCTAAATTAAGTTCAGTTGTTTATACAGTACCTATTTGATTTATGTCTCTATTTGTTTGTGATTGTCTTTATGGCTGTTCATATTAATTAGTGAATCAATAAAAAAGATTTTTTAATGAAATGAGTATATAGAAAAATGCTCTATTATAACATACAGTGTTATTTCTATGACCTGGTATCAATATCCAGTCTTACTGTGAAAATCTGCTGGAAAATATTTCAGAGATACACAAAGGAGTCTCTTGCTTCTTTTCTAAAGTAACTCATGGGAACATCTTTAAGTTTTCCAACATGATCATTATTTGCTAAAGAACTGCAAGTCCAAGGAAAAGAGCCTGTTGCTCTGCTTTTCACTTTTTCCCAGATTTTTGAGTCCTGTGTTTCCCCCTCTGTTTTTTCAATCCTTCCAGGTTTCTGGCACCATGAAGCTTCTCCTATGGTCACCTTTTCATAACAGCGTCCCTATTCTGCATCTCCTTAATATTTATGTGTTAAGGTACCAGTTTTCCAAAGCAGTGCATAACCTTCTGAGTTACATACTTAATGCTGTCTTCCTTAATTGACACATTCAGAGTTCAGCAGATACTATCTAGTAAACATTTTTCTGAATGATGGCCTTATAGCGCTGCAACAAACAAAGTGCAGCTTTGTTTCCCTGTAGCTGACACAGCATCATCCTTCCAGCAGGCAGAATTCTCCTTGGTTTTGAGTCAAGGTTTTTGCTAGAAAAAATCATAGAATCATAAAACAATTGTAGTTAGGAAGGAACACTAGAATGTTGCTAGCCCAGTCTCCTGCCCAAAGCAAGTGTGAATTTGAAGTTAGGTCATGTGCCTTACAGCCTTGTCCAGTTCCAGTTTAAATAAGTTTTGTGATGGAAGGGATCTGTGACAAATCTCAGACCGTTTATGGCTAGCTTGATAAAAATATAGTAGGGCATCACAATAAAATCTCCCCTCCTTCCCCTAAAATAGGGAGCTTAAGAACATAAAAACTGTTTTCAGGTGTTTGAGTTTCTTTTTTACTACAGCCTAATTTAATTTACTTCTACTTTTCATTTTCTGTGTCTCCACAGCCATCCTGAGACGTGGTAAATGGGTGAGGGGGTGAAGGAGCATATGTTTTGATCTTTTGTGTCTTTTTTAGGGGTCAGTCCAGTTTTCTCTCCATCATTTGCTCACCTCTCCACCACACTATTTGAAATGTACAATCATACTGTAAAACAGCCTGCTCACCACCATAATGCTAGGAGCTATACTAACAAAAGAGGCAAAAACTCCAACTGAGCTTCTGAGCTCAGTCCTTTGGGCCACTTTCAACCCAACTCCTTCTCCCATCCCTGTAAACCCTTCACTTGTCTCTCTCCTTTCCTTTCCTTTGCTACCTCTGAGGTGCGTCCCGAATGGGATCCAGGTCTAGCAGCTGCAACTTCTCTTTTCATGCTACCACTCACAACAGAGGCTAAGACTGCTATTGCTGCTTCTCAGCTCCTCTGTAACAGAATCAGTTCAGTGCTGGACAGCTTGGCTTCCTCTCCTAACCCTCTTCTGGAGCACTGGTGTAGCTGACACGGCTTGGACTGGGGTCAAAAGCTGTGGGGTTTGAGGGAAAGTGGAGGGAGGAGATTCTGATTTCACATCTCCATTAATCTCTACCCACTGGATGGTGTTTTTACAGTAAGGGCTGAAAAATCTGAACTCCGAAACAAGTTTCAGCAATTGGAGCTCAGAGGGTTCAGAGGCTCAGTGCAGTAGCAGTGTGCCTAAATGACATCACTCTTTAAGTGCTAAAGAGTCGGTAAACTTAACCCACTTTGAAGTTTTTAAGATAGATTTTGATGAAATAGCTAGAATGTGATTCATCCAATGTAATATTGTTATGTAGAGATACTTTAAGCCTCTGCTTTCCCAGGCAAGCCCATAAGTATCCAATCAAAAATTTTGTGACTGTATTATTTTTTTTTGTGAGTGAGTTTTACATCTTGTTTTACTGGAAACCTACCACATAAAAATTCAAAGGCAGGTGAGCTTTTATGTGGTCCTAAGTGGCAACTGCAGGTCTGTGAGACATAACTGACCCAGTCTGAATCCAAGTGGACTACTGATGTCTGAAGACCATGGTGTCTTAGTTTCCATGACAGGAATGCCTTAAGCTAGATAAACTAAAGCACAGAGATGCCAACATCTACAGCAGCAAGCAGCAAGCCTGGGTAAGAAGGCAGGCACAGTCTAGGGTCACAGCCTAAAAGAGTAGAGAAGCTGGCATACCAGACCTCTACTCATCAGATCCACACAACAGGACAATCCACATTTCTCTCAGTAAGGACACAGAGTAGTAACAGCATAAAACTTAGGGAAAATCTTCTTCTTTATTTAGATGATGCGGCTAAAGATGCTATCATCATACTATTTGCCCCGCTATGTGCAGAATTAAATCTTGAAATTCTGAAGAACAGATATTGATGCTATAAAATGCCTTCTTTACAAACAAAAAGCTCACTTCGTAAATATCCCAAAGCAGGACAAGGGCTGAATGATTCAGTTTGCTGAACCTCTTTTTAATCCTTTCTGGAATGTCACTAGGCTTCCCCAGCCAACATTTGCTCTACACTTTTCACACCAGTTTGTCACCTGTTTTGCCAGTGTAATTCTAAAGTAAACTACAGCGATGTTATTCTAGTTTTGTGTTTGCCTGAGTGAAAGCAGCACCCAGTCATTTGACAGCAAGGTATAAAGGAGAGATAGACTGTACTGTTATTTGCCTGAAAGGATTCTTAGAGCCAAGACAGGGTTACTAAACTTATTAGCAAAGGAGCTTGAAAATACTTTCTCCAGTGTTCCAGCGTCCCAGGTTTTCCGCTGCCAGTGGAAGATGTGTGACAATAGTGAGCTCGCCTTTCCATCTGCAAGGAGGGAGCCAGCAGCCACGTGATGGGAGCAGTTACCTGGAACTAAAGGAGGATTCACTGAAATAAATATGCCAGGGAGCTTGGAAGGCTGAATTGGCTGCTCTGAAGAGATGGCTTCACGGCCTGTTTACACACATTGTTGAATCCAGAGCATTGATTCTATGTTTGATGTGAAAAGAAATTAAAGCCCTGGTCTCATTAGATAACCGGTTATGGTTAAAGATCACAGGGAGACTCTCTCTTCTTTTGTATGACACTGAATGGGTCTCAGCAGGAAGCTCCTTGTGCACAATTGATTTCAAGCAGAGTTTTGTCTGAAAGATGCTTCTAGATTATGGCAAGAAAGCATTCTATAATCCTTCTGCCAATGTAGTTATGTTTAACAGACATTCAACTCTTATCACTGATTGATAACACTTAACTCAAAACATATTTAAGCTTTAGGAATGTCAATATTTTGCCGCCAAGTGAAGGTGACCCTTGCTCTTCTTGTTTGCTAAGTGTGCGCAGTGGTTTGCTGGTAAATTTGCAAGGGTGGTTATGTGGGCAGGCTGTTATGGATTTGCTATCTTAGCCTGAAGTGTTTGCTGCTGATTATGTGATTAAATCAATAATAATTTCTGTTTGGATCCTGTGCTTCTGGATTCATCTTCTTTTCCATGCTGCAGAGCAGAACAATGGGCTCCCACACTTGAGCCTGAAGTGCTTTGTTGTTAAAGAAATGCCAGAGGTGGCTTCCAAATCTCTTTAGAGAGCAAAATATTACAACAACTCTACAGGTAAATAAACCAGTGAGGCCTCTGTGGCAAAGGAGGTAAACATGACAGGTAGAGAATAGGGGGCTCCTTTTAATCAATGTTACTGTTTATTCTGGCTTACCTGAAGCAGTGCATATCCTGCCAAACTGCCTTCATTCCATATTAAACAGATATTCTTTTATTCTGATACAGAGGAAATTTACATTTAAACAGGCACAGCACTCACATTCACAGCATATGGTCATTCTAGCCACCCTGACGGTTTTACATTACAACACAGGAGGTCTGTGTGATGCACTTCACAGGACAAAGAGGATTTCCTCTCTCTTTCTTTCTCTCTCTCTCTCTTTTTCCTTCCCCCATGCCCTCCTCCCTTGCCCCTTATACACACGTGGACACAGAAACCAAACCAGAGCAAAGTATATTACAGATTCCTGTGTTCTACATGTAGTATGAGCAGTGTATCTACAGCAGGGAAAAGCAGCCTGTTTCCCTTAAGTTGCTCTATGCTGCAGAGTTGGCTTTGGGTTTGTGGTTTGTAGCTTGTTTGGGGTCTTTCATGTAGCTTCTCTCCAACAAAGGACACCAACACATTTATTTATAATAACTCATGTATCAATCTGAGCCACTGTGGATGAATCTTCAACTCTCAGAGGGGGATCCTCCCTTAATCCTTCTTTCCAAACTCCTTAGTGTCTAAAGGGGCTTTACCTTGCAAGCAACTTTTGTGCAGCTCAAGCTCTCAGCATGAAAATCTGGGACAATTCAATGTCCCAGCAGAAATCACTGGGACACCAACAGATCTTTTAAAATCAGAACATCTGGTCAGTCACCTTATCCCATATGGGTAAACAGAACTTTGTTAATCAGGCTGTGTTAGAAAACTGATTGAAACTGAAGGTAGTTTAATGGTTATAGGATAGCACTTGGCTAATGTTTTAACACTGGGAGTGTAGCACACTGTGATGGACAACAACTGTGCTAATCAGTTCTTTTAAACAACAAATCGCTTGTAGCAATGTTAAATATCACTTTTCAAAAATGGCAAAGCAACCTCAGGGAACATGTTAGTCTCTGTTTGTAAAAGAGGCATTTCCTAAGGTGATCATTCATCTATTAACAGCAAAAGGCACTGTTCACTCAATATATTTAATTAATGCTGTAATTGAGGCTGGACAAACTCATTTTGACTCATCTCAAAATATTCTCAGAATTCCTACCAAACTCTCACTTTAGGGTCATGCTGAAAGCACACACGCAATGCAGGGAAAAGGAGCTAGGGATGATGGAGACATGAAAGAAAACCAAAGGTAAACAAATAATTATTTAAATAACAGTCAAAAAAGGTAAAATATCCTAAGCTTTTGAGGCAGAAGAATTTTTATCTTCAGGGGTATCAGATATTACAACAAATCTCACAGTAGCAATATATAAACATAAAAACAATATTGTAGAGGAAAGGTTTGAGTAAATGCGTAAAAAAATTTGGCCCTATGTAAATGGAAGATTGAAAGAAGGAAAAAGAACATTCAATAGTCATATTTAAGTTTTACAAATCTCAAAAGCATAGCTCTCCCGCCCCATTTTTAAACATATCAAAAAAATACAAACAAAAAAACCCCAAACAACTAATTCTGTATGCAGGATGTTAGTTTTGAAAACATTTGTAGACAGGAAGTTTTCTACTATAGATGTCTACACTAAGGTCACAGCTGATTTTCAGTATAGAGAACTGTCTCTGTGCATTTGTTGCACTTAAAGATCTGAGCTGAATGGGTCCCACAGCAGCTACCAAGGTGTGACTTTTGTTAATAAAGAGGTACTTCAGGTGTACATGGAGTGCAGGGTTACATCTGCAGCTGGGGAAAAGGGGGAATGAGTCTTCCACTGCCAAGCCCACTTTGTGGGTTTCTATCAAATTATGTGCTACTCATGATGAAAAAGAAAAGCAGGTTACTGCAGGAAGAGACACTATTCATAATTTTAAAAGCTACTTTGTTGTGAAAATAGTAAAATCAACCAAGCCTGGGGCAGATAAAGGAAAATTTATGATTCAACACTCTGGGTAAGATCAATGTTTACAGCGATAAAAAAAAAATAAGAAAGAAAGAGAAAGGAAGAAAGGAATGCTTGTCCTGGCTCTCCTCACCATAAATCAGGACTGACTCCATTCGAGTCAATGGATTTACACCAGTGTATGATCGAAATTGATCCCACTGAATCCACAATTACATAAATATTTTCAGAAAACCTTATTCACAAATTTTAAAGGGACTGACAATAATTGCCAGCCTTGAAAAGGAATGATCATGGCTTGGTAGTTTCTTAATGCTCCAGGTGTGTTGTTTTTCAAGTGGCTTTGTTTTTCAAATACGATAGCAATGAGAAAGCTTTGGTGCAGGCTCCAAGGGAAAATTCACAGAGTCAAATGGGCAGAATCTGTCCCCAGTGATGAAACCAACTGTATCATACCAATTTATTCTATTAATACATCCTTAGTGCTGTGTTCTTGAGGAAATGTTTAGTATGAAAAGCAAGGTCCAAAAAGTAACTGAGAAAAAAACTTCTCAGACTGCAGAGGCAGTAGGTAGGATCCATACGTGGGCAGTCAGTCTGTGTGAAAAGGGTACTGATTTTTTCCATCCCTGTTGTTGTGCCGGTGATTGACTTCTGCGTATCTGAAACCCACACAACTCCAGAGAAGGAAATGGCTGGATGGTGTCACATACACAGAGAATCCTTTTGCCGCCCTCATTTGTTTTCCAAGAAACCTCATCACGCTAGTTATTTTAATCCTTCCATGTAAGTGCAAGACATACTGCACAAAGGAAGACACTACAACAGAGAAGATTGCATTTGGTCTGCCGTTGTAATCTCATGCTGTTTTCCACGCATATTCATTAGCTCTTTGGCAGCAATCAGCAGAGAAGAAAAACAGGGACTAAGAGATTTCAAGTCCTCCTAAATCTGCTGATGATTTCAATTCTGAAACATACATTTTGTAGCTGCTGGTAGGATATTCACAAGTTCCCATTGTGAATAGCTATGAAAGGAATAGAGTAGTCTGAAGCCATGTGGTTTTGAACACTGTAATTGGTATGCATTTTCAGGGTGAGAGTGCAAAGTGAGGCGACAGGCTGATTTTTGTAATTCTTAGGAAAAAATTCTCTGTTAGACTCATTTTGAGATTAGATACATGCGGTAGAGGATTAGCTCCTTCCCCCCCTCCCCATCCCCTCCCGGCCCGCCTGCTCCACAGGTTATTCTGATGCTGGCTTGCTATTTCTCACCACTAACAGCCTAGCACAAATATAGATGGGAAAAGTCATGCAGCATTAGGGTCATGGTACTTCATAACCTGCTAATCTGGACTGGCTGGTTTTAAGTTAAGGGCAATATGTACTGTTTCTTTCCACAACCTTCTTTATCTTGGAACTACTAGGTCACAACGACTTCTGTAAAGTGAGTATGATCACTCACTGTAGAACACCTCACTGCAATGCTGGTTTACTTAGCTGGTTTTAGAAACAGTAGGGATGTTTCGTTGCTTGTGGTCCAGGTACTGATATTCTCTTTTATCTGTGTACATTTGACATCAAGGTTCTGGAAGTCTGCAGTTCTAGCTAGACTAATGCTGGCTTTCCAGAGCAGAATTGTCCTTTCAATAACACTGTAAGTCAGAGGAAAGAGTTCTGGGCCTCAGTTGTTGATGGCCAGATGATTTAATACATGGAATTGCTCATGCGGATGCATGCAAATTCCATCAATCTTCATTTTGCGGCTATCATCTCCCCTTTCCTGTTTTTCTTTAAGACAACACTACTCATCATCCCCAAATAAAGCTTCTGGCCTTGAAGAATGGATGACCTAGATCTTTACTGATTTTACAGGCTTTGTGTCAGCCAGCTCCTAGCTTCTGTGGCACCTTTGGGTGATTCAAAGCAGGGTTCCGGAAGGACGTTTGTGCTCTCAGGTAAATAGAATAATGGATAACTATGACTGTCCAGCAGACCCTTTCTTTTTTTTGTAGGAGAATTTCCATAGCTACTTCTGATGCAGAGCCTATACCATTGAAGCACACTGTCTGAGTATTGCCTCATCTGACTGTTTCTGAGGGCAAAAAGTGACAGTCGAGTGTTGTGCTTCATCCTTCACTGCATTTAGGCAGGGTCATAATGTATATCTCTATATGTATACTTGTGCAGGTGTTTGCACATACCTGCGTGCCTACTTTTCGCAGTTCACATGCTCCTAAGAGTATTATGCCTTACATTTTCATTTGTTCAAATACAGGCTCACCACTCTATATAATTCCACCCTTCACCAGCCCCTTCTGCTTTTTGTTGATGTTATACTCATTTTACTCTGAGCAAGCTAGTTTGTTCCTGTCCTCTGGGGAAGTTCAAGGTGTAATAAGCAAAGCATCCGGATTAATTAAACAACATGGTGCAATTCCCCTTCCCCCACTCCCATTCCTCCTCCCATGGACTAGATTGGATCTAATCCAAACCAAAGCAGTCCTCAAAGTCAGTTTTTGTCCAACAGTCAGTCCATTCTGCTGACATGCAAAGAATGTTTTTACTATATAAATGATAAGAAATACCCTTGCTAAGACAAGAAGACCTTTAAAGATATTACTGTCACCTTCTCAAATGTTTGCAGTGACTCCAGGCTTTTTCCAAATACTGTACGACATTTGCAAACTTTTCTGTTGCCAAGCATCCTAGTGAAATGTGATGCTTCAGAGCATATGAACTAGATGCCCACAGCATCCGACTCTTCTGAATGCCTCGGCACCACACACATAGCAGAGCAGACAAACTCTTTCTCTTTTATTTATAGTAACTTAAACTTGGGCAGCACCAGGTATGTCAAATTACCTTGCTCATGAATTTTCAGGAAATTATTGCTCTCTCCACATAGTGCCATGTCCTTTAAAATGTGCAAGGGGGAGAGCATTGTGTTCCCAGTTGGGGAGCTGGTGTTTTAATGCACGTAACTGATACTGATTTATGCTCTGGACAGAATTTATTGCAAGACGGAAAAGGTTATGTTTTCTTTGAAAATTTACTTCCATCATTTTCTTTAACAATCTATACAATCTCAGCAACTATCTCAGTCGACCAAGAGACTCATTGGGTCTAAATGAAGGGACTGCTGTAGACTGTGTATCTCACTTTTGGAAGATTTTTGTCATTTACTGCAAAGAAGTAATTTAAAATAGGAGGCACAAATATTTTTTCTGCATCATGCATGTTTTGTGCGTAATTTAGATTAGGATATTAGTCTATCCTGCTTGCAGTTTTCCTGCCTTTTACACAAACCCATTTATATTGTCTTGTCTAGGCAGTAGATGTGATACACAGCCAGCTCAAACGGATAAAGTATTAATGCTTTGGTCACCTGGGGTTACTGATTTTACTGATGTGACAGGGTAGTTCCAAGTTGAACGAGTATGTCCTGGACACAGGAGGGCAGATAATGCATAATGTTCTTGTTTTGCATAGTGAAACTATATCATTTTATGTCATAGGGAGGCAGAAAAGCCCTAAAGATAAATTTGAACAGAGGGAAAGTGTAAGATTCATTTATTGCTATTTTCTAAAGGAAGAGTCTGCAGAATTAAGGGACCTGGGGATCCATTCTCCAGCTAAAATCATTAGAATCTTCAATAATCATCTGCTATTTGGCACTCTCTCTGTGCTTCCTACACAGCAGTGACACTCTGGTCGGATGACTTTTTCACATACTTTTGAGGGTATTGGTTGGTAGGAGAACATCAAGCCATATTGTCCTGTATCCTCCCACTTAATCTCATGTGACAGTTATAGGGAGGGAGGAGGTTAAAAATCTCCAGCAATGGTGACTGCCTAAGGGTGAAATGGCAAAATGACCCATTCTTATCACTGTCTATACAAACAAGCCAGGCTAAATGTTGGACTTAGCTTTGAGTGGCAAAGATTCACTTTGCCTGCTCATCAGACTAGTCAGTGTACTGTGACAGACTGGTTCAAGAGGCATCAGTGGCATACAAACGTCTCCCAGCAAAATGCCATTGCCTGGGAAATTCTAACGGGAGGGGAATATTTTACAACAGTAACTACAACACTAAGGCTGATGAAGTGTAAAATTTCAGTGATCCACAGATTGCTGACTTCTTCTGAATTAATGTTTTTAAAATACACATTTCTCCATGTGAAAACCCTTTAAGAGGTGTTGAGCTTTAAACAGGAGTCAGTAGTAGAAAGCTCAGCATCTGCATCTTGCCAGATGGGGAGCTGCACATGACTGTAGCAAAAGAGCATGTCTGGCAGGACCAAGTCTGAGAGCTGCTGCTCTAAAATCCTTGTCTTGATTCAGATATTGATATTCCACTGTCTGTGGAGAAAGCTGCATTTTTTCAAAAGGGAAGGACAAAGCAAACTGCAGTGCAAGAGATATTTGTAGAAATTTTAGCTCCTCCACAATTTAGTGGGAGCTCAGAGCAGTGCAAGTATCACTGGGCCACATGGTAAATGATTACACATTCCAGAGTTTAGGGTATTCCTGAAAATTTTTACACCAAATACTTTACAAATGAATGCAGAATAAGGAAGTGTATTTTATATATGAAATATACCAGTTCTCATAACTTTATTGAAAGGAGTAACTTATTTCTAATCATCAGCACAGACCAGCTTCTGTGTGCATCTGTTCTCCTCATGATTCCACTTTTTAAATCTCACACCTGAACAAGGTCTTCGACAATGACTTCCTGCAGTGGAGAAGGACTTAGGAGGTGCAAAGGTGAGCTCACAGTGATGCTTAAAGAGGACTGGATTTGGATTAATGATCCTGACCAGGGTGGAACAGAACTCTGATGAGATGCATCCCTGAGTCCTGAGGGAATTTGCTGATGTGGTTGGCAGGCCACTCTCTACGATATTTAAAAAGTCATGGCAGTCAGGAGAAGTCCCTGGTGACTGGAAGAAGGGTAGCATTGTCATCATTTATAGAAAGGGTAGAAAAGATGACCTGGGGAACTACCAACCTGTCAGCTTCACCTCTGTGCCTGGGAAGATCATGGAACAGATCCAAGAAGCTACACTAAAGCATATAGGGGACAGGGAGATGATTAGTCGCAGCCAGCATGGCTTCACCAAGGGCAAGTCCTGTATGACCAACCTAATGGCTTCTATGATGGGGTGACCACATCACTGGACACGGGAAAAGCAATGGATGTGATCTATCTGGACTTCTGTAAAGCCTTTCATATGGTCCTCCATAACATCCTTCTCTCTAAATTGGAGAGATATGGATTTGATGAGTGGACTGTTTGGTGGATAAGAAATTGGTTGGATGGTCACATTTAGAGAGTAGAGGTTAATGGCTTAATGTCCAGAAGGAGATATGTAAGAAGTGGTGTCCCTCAGGGTCCATACTGGACCAGTGCTGTTTAGTATTTTCATTGCTGATATAGATAGCAAGATAGAGTGCATCCTCAGCAAGTTTGCAGATGATGCCAAGCTGAGTGGTGCAGTTGTCACACCAGGAGGATGAGATGTTATCCAGAGGGACCTGGACAAGCTGGAGGAGTGGGTTGTGAGAACCTCATGAGGTTCAATAAGGCCAAGTGCAAGGTGCTACACTTGCATCAGGGCAGTCCATGTTTTCAGTACAGCTGGGGGGTAATGTGATTGAGAGCAGCCCTGCAGAGAAGGACTTGGGGGTGCTGACTAATGAAAAGCTTGACATGAACCAACAAGGCACACTCACAGCCCTGAAGGCCAACTGTATCCTGGGCTGCGTCTAAAGAAGTGTGGCCCGCAGGTTGAGGGAAGTGATTCTGCCCCTCTACTCCACTCTTGTGAGACCTCATCTTGAGTATTGTGTCTGGTTCTGGAATCCTCAATATAAGAAGGATATGGAACTGTTGGAACAGATCCAGAGGAGGGCTACAAAGATGATCAGAGGGCTGGAGCACCTCCCATACAAGGACAGGCTGAGAGAGTTGGCGTTGTTCAGCCTCGAGAAGAGGACGCTCCAAGGAGACCTTATAGCAACCTTCCAGTACCTGAAGGGGCTACAAGAAAACTGAGGAGGGACTTTATACAAAGGCATGGGGCGACAGGATGAGGGGGAATGGCTGTAAATTGGAGAGGGGAAGATTTGGTCTCTACATTATGAGGAAATTCTTTACGATGAGGGTGGTAAAGACACTGGCACAGGTTGCCGAGAGAAGCTGTGGGTGCCCCATCCCTGGAAGTGTTCAAGGCCAGGTTGGATGTGGCCTTGAGCAGTCTGATCTAGTGGGAAGTGGCCCTGACTATGGAAAGGGGGGTAGAATTAGATGATCTTTAAGGCCCCATCCAACTCAAACCATTCTATGATTCTATGATCCTGAGGTTAAATATTGCAGCATATAACCCACTATTTTTCTTTTACCAGTGCATGCTGATGTCAGGGTGAGTTTCCGTTGGAAGCCACAGCACAGATGTCACTGTCTTCCCTGGTTTCCTTTTGTAGAACAGCTTTATGTCAGTTTGCAATTAAATGACACATCATCTTACTCTCAATTCTCCCATATAACTGTTTGAATTATTGGTACACGTAAGATCACAAAAGTGAGGCTCCCATGTGAGGGCCCATTAGTTTTTTCCTAGTTTTCATCCATCAAGCAGAGCACGAACACCTCACCAAACAAAATCTTTTCAGCACTGACACTTGTTGTTTGCAGTTTTCTGTACCTTTTATTATAAACCATTTTTCAGCACTTCTCTACAATACCGTCACCCTCTTAAGGTTCAATAAATGCCAAAACGTACTGAGTGAAATCCTAATGGTTTCTATTGGTTGAAATCATCAGGAATTATTTTGTTGTAATGATAAATATCAAAATATCCTCTTCAAAAATATTTGCAGATAAACAAATGGAAAGAAGGGAAATTATTTAATGAAAATTCAGTCTTCACATGCTTTGTTTTGTGCTTCAGTTTATTCTGTTCAAAATCAATACCTCCAGCTCTGCAATAGCTAACTAACAGCCTAGAATTAGTGAAATCAAATGGTTAAAAGTTAATTGAACCCAATGTGTGTTGAGATCATAGTGTGTTTTGTTTAGGTTTTTTTTCCCCAAGCAAAGTGCTATGTGTTATTCAGTCACAGAGCATAAAACAGGTCAAAGTCAGCAAGTCGTACAGAGAACAGGATTAATGCACTACGGTGCTAGTGGGCTAACGCGCTGCAGCAGCACACCAGTGGCTAAATATTTAAATTATATGTATGTCAATGTGCAGAACAACTTGAAAGAAACCTGCTTTTTCCTTCGTATAGTCTGGCTGTGAATTCTGAATAACACTCAAGTTCAGAGCAGCCACCCCCTCTGACTATCACAGAGCTAACAGCCCTATTGTGGTACTGCTGCCATTTTCCCCCTTCATTTTTTCTCCCAGCATACTGGGGGTATTTTCAATTAAGAAGGATTCAATTTTGAATCACAGTTTTGCAAAGAGTTCAATGCTAATGAGTAAACATAGGAGGACTCGGTAATAATAATTCATAAGCAGCAGGAAGAAAAGTGCGTGCTTTGTTGTCGGACTGGTTGCAGCCAGTTCATTTTATAGAATTTCATGCCAGCTACACTCCATAAATTTTTCACAATGATCATAAAATACCTTTTTATTTTATTTTTTTCCTTTTGTTGCTCTCCAGAGTTTATTCATTACACATGAAGCATATCTGTGCTGTGAAATCCGTTACTAAATACCTCAGGACCTGTCATGCCACTGTAATTTAAATTGAATGTAACAATAATCCAGCCTGATTGCCCAGCTCACTAGTTAATGTGAGGATATTTGACTCTGTTAATCACCACAATAGCCAGGTCACATTTCCACCATTGCATAAGTAAACAGATTAACCGGCATGCAGTGCAGCCCTAACAAATGGCTCGCTGGTGACATTTGCAGCACAGCAAGCTTCACACTCACCAGGAGAACAAGAAATTGGCTCTGGCATTACAAACCACAATTTTAATAATATACTTGAAAAACAGAAACTTTTAAAAATGGGTTTAGGTATAACACTCTGAGCATCACACCTGAGGCGGGCAGGTTATTCATCACATGCTTAATTACACACAGAGAGTGAGTTCAGTTTATCTCACAGTAAAGCTTTGCTGCCCATCTCAGAAAATGCTCATGCTACAAAGATGTTTAGGTGGATTGATTTTATATTATGGGATATCTGCCTCTCACTGTGCAACGTGTTACAATGATCAGATATTCTCTGTTTTGTTTTTTCCTTGATCTTACACTGAGCATAATTCTGAGCATCTTCTACATTCCAGTGCTAGCTGTCTCTCAGGTCACAATTTTTGAATCTTCACATTGTGATGGGTAAAAAATTTACAATAAGTACTGCAGTAAGATTTTTTTTCCATGTTGGTTTAGTATATTAAAAAAAAAAAGAGAGAGGAAGAAACAAAAAAGAAAGAAAGAGCACTAGTGGTGTTAAAAGTTGATAAGATTCAATCAGGTGAGATCACAGGCTTGCTATTGTACCACAATTTTTCAAAATTGACCTTCCCTCTCTTAATCCACCTTATGTAGCCAGGAGCTGGGATGAAAGCTTGAGTGGATAAAATCATTTCGTTTTGTCCCAGCAATGTGATGCTATCAGGGGTTGGCTGTGCTTTTAATTAAGGGAGAGCACCCTAACACGTTGGGCAAATATATGTAATAAATCTATTTCTGTACTATCTGGAGAGAAGTATTGCAAGAGCTAAGATCTTGAAGAAAAATCTAGGCCTTTGTGATCTGTTTTGCACCCAGGTGTCTTGCCCGCTGCCAAAATGCTCTCTTTTAACAATGAAAAGGTTATATATCCACCATAACTTCTATTTTGTGCATTTTATAAGGCGTCTGAAGTCATCACAGTCTCATCACGTTAAACCTGCCACCATTCAGCCTTAGTGGCTGGTACGTATTTTTGACGCAGAGTAATCCAGGTATGGTTACAGCCCAGCAACAGCAGCTCTCATTGTATTTTTACCTCCTGCTGTCTACTTTTTTGTATCCTGTTGTTTATTTGGAGGGACAGCAAAACAGGAAGGAAAAAAAAGAAAAAAAAGACATTACTGCTCAGCCAGTAGTAAAACTTCTTTTATGGGCTGGCCTTGTAGCCCAGTGCTACTGACACCAAGGATTTGAGAGAGGATCATAGTGAAGTAATACACAGAGCACTCCCTCGGCTGTTCTGGCTCATGACCTGAGAGAAACACTGAAGAAGCTCGCTTCATCTCTTTGCTGCCAGAAAAATGATTGGCTCAACACAGGTTCAAGGATGAGAGACACCAAGCCAGGGTTTGCTTACTGAGTGGGCCTAGGAGGACAAAACAATTTCTCTTGCAGAGAAAGAGGGACAGAAAAATTGAAAGCAAACATTATAACAAGACAAGAGAATATAGTGTCAGCACATAGACAGGTATCAGAACAGAAAGTTATGATATATTTTTCCCCCAAGAAAATATTTACAGTTCACACTATATCTAAACCACTGCCACTATTGCATGAGGCTGAAAAACAAAGCTAACTTAGTGGTTTCACATGCTTTTATAGAACCCTATAATTTTTTTAAAGTGCATTGTTTCATAAAATGAAATTATGCAGGCAATTAGTCTATACTGTGCACTAACCCCTGTTATGCCTTGGCTAAGAAACAGATTTAAAAGAATAGACTTATTTCATTTTAGAAACCGGCAATTGTATATGCCCTGCAAGTTTTTCATTAAAAAGTACTGCATTTATTATACAAATGAGTTATTTCATTGGTCTTCCCTGTTAGTGCTTTGAAAAACATGCAACAATGGCATATAGTTGGATATGCCTCAATTCAGAGCAGAAAACTGTATCCATCACTTGGGAAAAAAGGTAAAGTAAAAAGGGGGGGGTGACTTGGGCAGCTGGAGCCTTTTACATGAACACTGAGAAAAGCTGTGGGCTGGAAACTCACCGAGAAGCAGCTGGTCTAGTATTGCTTCACCATGGCACTCTGAGAACTTGGCTCACTTGTGGTATGAACTTTCACCCATTCTGGCAGTCCAAGGAAAGAAGGTAAGAACAGGACTGGAATGGACATAGAGGCATCCTTACAGCCCAAAATAATGTTCAGCACCCACTGTAACCTGTTTCTTGCTCAGACAGGGAGATGCCAGGTAGAAAAGAGCTGCATGCATCTGAGAAATCTGGGGGAAAGAAGAGGAAATGAGTCTGAAATGTCTGATCTCAAAGGACCCTGAAATGTTCCAGCACCACAGTCGGATGTTTTGGTTTTCTTGTTATTATCTGTTCTTGTCATTTGTCAGTATGATCTACCAGGTCCAACAGATCTGAGCAGTGATTGTTTAACGAGCAAGAAGAACATGCCAGGTGGCTCCAAGCTTCAGGCTTTCTCTTGGACTATGCAAAAGAAGTTGGAAAGACCTGCCTCATCAGTGAAAGCAGTGCCCTCAGAATTGTGTGGAATTCTTTGGTTTGAATGGTTTAACATAACTTTTTAAATGTTCCAATATATTTTCCAGAACCAGAGGCTTGCAGAGGAGCCCATGAGATGGATAAAGAAGATTAACCTGCAGGTATAAAGTCAACTGCAATACACTAGAGAGAAAACCAGCATATCACAGGGCCAGGAGGCACAGAAGTAAGACAACAAAGATGTATTGGATAAATCACTTGGGGCACAACAACCCTATGCAGTGCTACATACTGGGGGAAGAGTGGCTGGAGAGCTGCACGGAGGAGAAGGACCTGGGAGTGATGGTTGACAGCCGACTGAACATGAGCCAGCAGTGTGCCCAGGTGGCCAAGAAGGCCAATGGCATCTTGGCTTGTATCAGAAACAGCGTGACCAGCAGGTCCAGGGAGGTTATTCTCCCTCTGTCTCTGGTGAGACCGCACCTTGAGTACTGTGTTCAGTTCTGGGCCCCTCACCACAAGAAGGATGTTGAGGCTCTGGAGCGTGTCCAGAGAAGAGCAACAAAGCTGGTGAGGGGGCTGGAGAACAAGTCTTATGAGGACCGGCTGAGAGAGGTGGGGTTGCTTAGCCTGGAGAAGAGGAGGCTGAGGGGAGACCTTATTACTCTCTACAACTACCTGCAAGGAGGTTGTGGAGAGGAGGGAGCTGGCCTCTTCTCCCAAGTGTCTGAGGACAGGACAAGGGGGGGTGGCCTGAAGCTCTGCCAAGGGAGGTTCAGGCTGGATATCAGGAAAAATTTCTTCACAGAAAGAGTCATCGGGCACTGGAACAGGCTGCCCAGGGAGGTGGTCGAGTCACCTTCCCTTCAGGTGTTTAAGGAATGGGTTGATGAAGTGCTTAGAGACATGGTTTAAGGGAGTGTTAGGAATGGTTGGACTCGATGATCCAGTGGGTCCTTTCCAACCTGGTGATTCTATGATTCTATGGTTCTATGATTTCACCATTAGGAATACACCATACTAAGAAGACACCAAAGACAGTTTCCTAGAGCAAGATACGAAGACATGATGGACAGAGGAATAGGAACCTGAGAACACTGTGGGTCATACGGTAAATCTTAGTCAAATTTTATGTTCATTTAAAATCTTGATATCAGCAAGTTACGTGTATTTTGGAGGACTTTTTTTCAATTGCTTCTGTGCTAAAGTATACTGGCCAGATCATAGGCAATACTTCATGTTACCACAAATTCTATAAATGTGTAAGATCCCCACAACCAATATTTGCACCTCAGAATTAAAGGTATTCATATAAAGGTATAAAACTAATTCTACTTCGGCTAGGATGCTGCCATAGACTTTTGCAGATGCCAGGTCATTAAACATATGCTGATGTATGTCTTAGCATGGTACAACATTTGGGCTAATTGGCCCACCCACTCTGTACTCTGCTGGAGCAGCTATACACTTCCATTTCTATCTAGTTCACTGAGTATGTCTGTTGTGCATAGAATAGCAATACCACAAGCATGCCTCTTCTAGGACAATAAAATGAAAACAGCAAATAAAAGAATAGCTAAATGGTATCCTCTCACTGACCATGAATTGATAATCAAGAACTCAGTTGATTTTGACTTGTAGGAAGTCACAGTAACTTGCATTATATAATAATTTTTTCCTCCAACATTTTGAGTTACTTTCATCACAGGCTCTGTTCTTTTGCCTAGTGCAGTTTCTCTGCATCAGAAAACGCTAAATTAAGTTTCCTTAGTACCACCTAATATGCTGAAACTCTCTCTATTTCCTATACACTTTTGTTTTAACCAGGATAAGATGATTTAAACAAGCATTCTCTGAAAATGTTACTATTCCTCACATACCTCTCATACCACGTCAAATCAAGCATTAAATGATTTTTTTTTTTTTACAGAGCTACTCAGGGTTTAACTTGCTCCTTGTGTTTTTCTAAGAACTGAAGGAGAAAAGAATCCATGAAGCAATAACACAGCAGAATAAATCGGGGGAAATAATCAAAATGTATGGATAGCTCTTCAGTCTATTCACAAGTTCGGGTTCTGCCAATGACACCTGACATTCCAGTTGCAAAATACACCTTGATAATTATAGGTGTCAGTGAGGGACAGAGCTCCAGAGAGCAGCTCATTGAAACATTGCCCACTGATTCTACTCTCCAGATTATAACTACTTGCCTGTTTTCTTTAAACTTTCCCAACAAGGAGCCAGTTGGTTTCCAACTTGAACAGAAATCACTGACACCAATTAAATTTAGCTATCTGATTTCTGTTTATCCCAGACATTTTTCTTAGCATTTCAGATTCAGAGAACTTCTGGAACTGAAAATAGGCAGGTAGGCAAGTGCCTCTGCTGCTCAAGTCATGCCAGTGGTGGCAGACCTAAGCACATTGAAAGTTCTCATTTGCCTTTGTATTCAAAGCATTAGCAGAACTAACTGCATCACTGGGGTGATTACTAAGTAGTGGTCTCATGCTGAAAACATGAAAATCGACCTGCTATTTGTCTCTTAACTTTCCTCAAAGTTGGTTTTCATGGTCCCTGTTGCAATCACAGGCAACTTTCTAGGCTGCTATTTTCCAAGATTTGACAGAAGCCAGATGTACTTGGTAAATGTTATGATGTGGTCAGCAAGAAAATATGCAGTATGTATATTCCTTTATCACAGTCCCCTGGCACTGGGCAATGTTACATACCACTAGGGGGTATGTTTGTGTTACCAAGATGGTCTATAAGCATATTCTGTGATTACAATATAATCTCTTTGTGGAGATAAAACATCATGCAGGGTTGTGAGACTTTCTGGTGGAAAGCCATATGCACCACAGAGCTCAGCTGAGATAGGACTGGAGCAAAAGCACTTGGAATGCACTTGCTTTGTGTCAAAACATGCACGTATATTTGCTTTTGTGTTTGATGTTTTTCCTGAAAAAAAAAAGAAAAAGGCAAAAATCTGTGGTTTAATGGTAATGGCTTTGCTTAAATCTCCTTTGCTTCCAAACCTACAGATTGTATACAATGTTATTTTAAAGTAACTATATATACACAGCCTTTTGATGGGGTTTTCAAAGGTGTTTTTTATAAAGACTCTGACTGCTGCTCCATTAGATAGCTTTGCCTTTGTGTTCTCTACTCCTAACTACTGATCATCCAAAAAGAGAAGGACAGAAATTAATTTACAGCCACATCCTTCTTTCCACTACAGAGCAGCAGAAAGACATGTCTAATAGGTAGCATGAAAAGCTAACACAGCAGTGATATAAACAGTCAGCACTGGTCAGAGTTTCTGGATAATCCTCCTAATGCTTACCAGCCTACAGAATGCTCTCTTCACTTTTCATATTGCTCCATGGCTCATGTTCTTCCCCAGGCTGTCCTTGGAGATAAACTTCTCATATTTTAGTACTTCCCTGCAGCATCCCAAAATCAAGCCTGAGTGACTAAGGCACAATTCAGCCCATTCAATAAAATAATGTTCCAAAGAAGATGTACATGTTAGTCAATGAACTTGGTGAAACCCATTGTACAAAACCACTTCTGTTATGAGATTTAGGCCACACGAAACAAGTACCATAGATACTTACACAGAAGTCTTGACTGATTTCATTGATGGTCCAATCTTATGGACTGCTTATAAAAAAAAAAAAAGTGGAGCATGCTGCAAGTCTCACTTGAAGTCTTCAAATAGAAAGATAAAATATGGAGTTTGGTGAGTTTTATATCTCTCTGAGAATGTGTCAAGCTTGTCTAGCCACAATATTGTGTGCAAGATCATATTACCTAAAGAAGAGGTCATGCTGAATTCAGATAATGCCTTCATAGATCTTCAGTTTTCATGCAAAACATTGGGCAGACTGACCCAGTGTGAGGTATGCCCGTGGAAGGGTGATTGGAACTGGATGATCTCTAAGGTCCCTTCCAACCTAAACTATTCTATGATTCTATCATATCTTCAGGCTATCTCCAGGAATTCAGGTGATCTGAGATCTTATGATGTGTTGACCTGGGCATAAGCCAAGCCCTTGACCCAGTTGCTTGCTCACTCTCTGCCCCCAGCGGACTGGGGAAGAGAATCAGAAAGGCAAAAGCAATAGAACTCACAGGCTGAGATAAATACAGTTTAATCAGTGGAGCAAAGCTGAACACATGAGCAAAGTAAAATAAGGAATTCATCCACTGCCTCCCACTGTCAGGCAGATATTTAGCTACCCCTGGAAAGCAGGACTTCCTCATGCCATAACTCAAATATCCCCTGTTTCTCCTCATTTCCCTCAGCATTTATTGTTGATCATGGCATTATATGAACTGGCATATCCTTTTGGTCAATTGGGGTCATCTGTCCTGGCTGTATGTCCTCCCAAACTCTTGCCCACCCCCCACTTGCTCACTGGGGGAGGCAGCATGGGAAAAAAGAAAAAAAAAAAACTTCAACACTAAAGAAGAACTACTCAGCAATAGCCAAAATGCTGATTTAGTCATGAATACAAAACAAACACGGAGCTGTATGAGAACAGACTCTGAGGATAAGGAGAATCACTGTGACTCTCTAATACCACTATGCACCCTGCCGTCATGCATCTTGGAATATTAAGGCACAACCTTAGGACTGTTCTGACTTGTGCTTGACTGTCCACAGCAGTCCCCAGTGAACTATTCAGGACCTTAGGACTGCCAGAGAGCAAAAAGAATCTGCTCATGTGTTATTTTTCTAGGTAGCAACCTTCCAGTGAGGAGCTGTTCAGCCAGCACAGTCTGGCACTGCACATCTGGGTTGCTGAGGCAGTGAGCATTCTGTCTGCTTGGAGCCAGAAAGTAGGAATGATGGAACAGTTGTAGTGGGGCTCCTGTTTTGACCTTAAATCCAAACAAAAAATTACCTTTAGTGTGCAATTTTTCTCTTCCATGAAGAAGAATCAAACCTGTTCATCTTTACCAAAACCATGCTAAACAGACTTTCTGGATTTTAAGTTTCCATAAGGCTTGGTGCAATACTAGGGTAGCGTGAACATGAGAACTGAACTCCAGAGACCATATTAAGAAGATAGCTGTACTATGTTGTGTCTGGGTCTGTCTTAGACTACTGTAATTGGTAGCTGTTACTGTCTTTTTTAATGCCACCAGACATTCCCATTCTTCCTGAATCTGCTGCAGGAGACACAGACCATACATAGCTCACTCTACTGTGCTAAAATAGCAATTAACTACCAACAGTAAGATTTACATTTGCCACCTCTTCAATGTAAGGGCAGGGATTTTGAGGTCCAGATATCCTATCTGATGTTTTTGATCATTTCTGCACTCGTTTTTGGTTGCTTTTTTCTTAAGCATTTTGAAGAGAGGATAACAAAAGTGTAAGAGAAGAATAGCTTCCTTCTCTAAAGTCATCGTGTCAGTGACTTGCTACAATATAGGCTACTAGAAATACTTTTGTCTTACACAGTGCCATCATATTTATTAACTGAAAAATTTGTCTGAAGGTTGTTCACAGCTTGTTGGACTTGATAAATTTGTTGAAAGGGAGATTTCTCCTGACCTGGCAGACAGTGAATATTTGCACAGAAGATATTTGATTTATCTATGAATTGAGGGCTTTCTTCTTGATATTTTCTATATGTAACTGGATACAGTGTATCTCCAAGCAGTCCAGTATACTGGTTCTGGGGGCAAAAGAATAGGGTGCTCTTTACTTATTAGGCTCAATAATTTCACAGACGAAACAGAGACAGATAAACCAAACAGAAACCATGAAATGCCACAGCCATGAAAGGGAACATTTTCATTACCAGTTGCATTACTTGTACACAGAGTCGTAACCAACAAATCCTGTAACTACCCACTGCACGGTAACAACATTCCCTGAAGAGACTGTTAAAGTCTGCTTATCATTGTGCTTGCTCAGGGCCCCAGTACAGCCCTACCAACTTTAATGTTTTTGACACAGTTGTCAGCAAAAGAGTAATGTAATTAATTGAATACATGAGTTATTTTCTTTTTTTTATGTACAGGTTATTTTTCCTACTTCATTTTCTTTCCTCTCTTTGCTCTAGACACTTAATATAGCACTTAACTATGCTTTCCAGAAAGTTCAAATTCAATTCTAGAAAAGTATGAACAATTATAAGCATAGAACAAACCAGTACTACTTTTAGTGAATATCAAAAAAAGGGAGCAAAAGACCTAAAGGCTAAATTTCCACATTTTCCATGTAGAAAGCCTGATACATTATCTAGATAAACAGGCAGAAAAGGATTCCTTTGTTTTTAGTGTTTGTAATAGATCATGCGTCTGAAAACATGACTGGTAAAAATGCTAATGAGAATACCTCCATATCACTACCACTTATAAAGACCGCTAAGAAAAGAATTGAAAAGATCGTGATTTTAAGAGAGCTTAGAGTTTGAGTTTAAGTTTTGCTTTTTTAACAGTGAGACCTTACTTTAGGACTTACATTCTGCATTTCATCTTTGCTTAAAATATCATCAGCATATGTAATTTTGCAAGATGCTTTGCAACACAAAAGAAATTGAGAGACAGAGTGGGGAAAGCAGGTTTTTTCCATGAAAAAAAAAAATCAAAGAGGAAGTCTGTCCACATTTACCAAAGTCTGGATACACAAATAGCTATACTTGGCATTGTGGCACGGGTCAGTGATTCCCCACAGCCATGCTCAGCATTTTCAATTAAAAAAATTTATCACAAAGGAGAATAACAGACCATGGGGAGTTCTGAGAGCTAACATTGTTCTATAATAACAATTTTTTTTAAAAAAAAAATCTAATTACTGTCGTTGACATATTCTGCACTGTGAATCTTAGTAATTTTTCTTATTATTAGTTGAATTTAGGAAGTCATGATTACTTCTTTAAAACACATTATAAATGATGGAAGAAGTGCATGAACCGCTGCACTCCCCATGGTGTACTGTTAATTAAGTATAACCCATTGAGACTTCTGAACACCACTGAAGATAATCGGACATCAGTAGAAACATCTGTGTCTTTAGGTGAACCCTTCCATGGATCCTATTTGTGATTATACATGCTAAGGACTATAGAAGTTTAGAAGAATGGTCCATGAAGAGGCTTTCCTTGGATCTCACTCTATTCTACATCTCTTTTCAAGTGGCCTGGCATGCAGTGTCACCTTCACCAGCTGTATCTTTAGTCCTGAATGTGAACAGCTTTGCTCATTTCAGACAATATTCAGAGGTGCCTATGCCCAGACAGTTTGACCTGGATATACAGAAGAGTGCTTATATGCCAAAGCCTATATACAGGTGTACTTTGGAAGAAACAGATCATGGCCATGTCCAACATCTTACGTGTTTCCCACAGTGAATGAAAAATTACAGGTCCCTAAGACAGAAAATTTGGCCCTCAGTCCTAATCATTCCACCCTTTTTACTAAGTGAATGTCAACATCCCAATGTTTCTCTCTCCTTGTGCTTCAGAACATGTTTTAGAGAGCCCATCTGGCATGTAGGGTGGCTGAGCTTATTTTTCCACATGAAATACTAGTAAAGGTTAAAATATTATCAGCCTAGAACAACGTACCCATTTTCTGTAAGGGCTTCTTCTGACCTGACCCCAGTTTGTCACCACTGGTTATATCTGATATGGAGAAAGTCAAACTTTTCTAACTTCTCCTCATCCTCTCTAAATTGATTAATTTCTTCCTGTGCTTCAGAAAGTAAAATAGTGACCCTTTCTCCAGCCACAGGATAGTTTTGCTAGTAAGTTTGTGTTTATGACACTTCTTACTTTAAAGCAGGTTTAAAAAACTAGTTATGTAATGCATGATTGGGATGGGAAACTCAGTTAACAGGTAGGAGGTGAGAAACCTCATTAATTTTGGTCAGAAAAATCATGACACATGAAGACTTGATGATATTATTTGATACTTATTTGCTCTGTGAACATTCATTTTAACATATCTCTAAAAAAATCTGAGTTATTTTCAATAGATCTCCCTACAAAATAATGTCTTTTTATAGACAAAAACTGTTAAAATGACAGTACATCAAATTGGATTTAATTCTCAGGAAAAAAATAAAAAATCAGTTGCAAAGTAAACCTTTCCCTTTTGGAAAAGCAAATAAGTCTGCCATAAAATATGTCCTATTTAAAATAGCTTATTTACTTTACAGTTTATTTTCAAAATAAAAACACACATACCTGTTACAACAAAAGGAAATTAATTGTTTTCACTGTTTTTACCTTCAAAGACTTCTTCTGCTTGATCAGAAACATGGCACATCTTGTAGTTTGTCATGCTCCAGTTTGCCACTACAAGCAGGGCAACACAGCCATCAACTTCTGTGGAATAGAGCTTATAAGGCACAGTTAAATTCTCTGCTACCTGTTTCAGTGTAATTCTGTATTTCAAGCTGCATAGATATGTAAATATAAAAATGTCTAATCCTGTGTGCATCCTCACTACACAGGGCACACTTGCTGCTTTTTCAGTGTGTGCTTAAGTACTTGGCTGGATTTGATAATGCTAAGATCTGTAGACATATTTATTTAACCCCCACCCTTCTTTCCTTAGTGAATCAGATAATGTAGTAAACCTTGTGATGAGACCCATTAAGTTGTTTTGGTTATCCCCCTTGTTGGGGCAGAGAATGTGTGGTGACAGTAATAGCTGTATTTCAGGTTATAAAATTAAAGTAATAATGAACAGGATATTTCAGAGTGGTGGAGGGAATACAGTGAGTGATTGAGTGAAGCAAACCTATGACCATTGTGTGCAAAGTATCAGCCTGCTGATAGATAGGAGGGGTAGACAGTAGTCAGGAGGATTATGAGGCTAGGAAAGAGAACCTAGCATTAAATCACTATCAAGAGGGGAGCACAGAAATAGGAAGATGTCAAAGAATTGAAAAGAAAAGCAATTTAATACATACTAAGATATCAGAAAGTTAGGACTTGTGGGTTTGTTTTGGGTTTTTTTTAAGTAAAAAGAGAGTAGATAATGAATAATTGAAAAATAAACAACAATCTGACAATATAAACAAGAAATAACTTTTGGTTAACTATTGAATGGATAATTTAGACTATATACTAATGAAATAAAAGACACATGAATATTTGTTTGTGGTCATGGGTGTGTAACTAGGAGGACAAAGATGAGAGGCGTGTCCCTGCAGGGATCCATCTCCTGCTCTGTGAGATGGAGACTTGGCATCCTCCAGTACCAAGAGCGCTCCCAGGGCCACTCCAGCCGTGGAACTGTCCATGGTTCCTGGGACAATGTCTCCGAGATCAGTTTCACTTGTCTAGACAACCAGAAATCCATGATCCGTTATCTTCAACTGGATTGCTTGCCTCTTTTTGATAGAAAACAGATTAATAGAATTGGACATAAATTATGGAAATTTTCTCATTAAATTCTGTATGATAAGTTTAGTCATTTTACCCTGGCTTCTTTCTTGTGACCAGAAAGTTGTCCATAAATAGAAAGCCAGCAAATGGTTTGGGGATTTTTTTGCAGTAAAAAAAAAGAGTCCCTGACTTGAAAAACTTCTCCCTTTTTTCTGAAAATGTAATTTTATTTTAAAGAGCTTTACTTTCTTGTTGAAGGAGGACTGTTTTGTGACAATGACAGCCTACAGTGTCCCAAATAATGGTTATTCTTAATGAAAAATTTGAACTAAAGCTGGAAGGCGAGTGAGAATTTTTGATTTTCTAAGCTTTGTACTTCCTTTAATGTTTGGACATTTTTACTTAACCATACTCTAGAAAACACACTTTACTAATGTTTACATTTATTAATGTTGTTGCATATCAAAAAGAAAAACAAAGTGCCTGAAATAGAAATAGGAAGTTACTTTTAAAAATGCTTAAACATAAATATTCTATTCTGGTTTCCACAGGCCTACCCTATCATATAGTTAAACAAGTCTAAAGCTATTGGTGACAACTTATTCAAAGCTGCCATATGGTATAGTGCTCTTCACAGTTCTTCAAGAATATTCACTTGAGTTATAGTCACATTCCTTTCAGCAAAACTCCAGCTGAAAACAGTCTTTGGGACTTTCCCTTGATTAAGGAAGTGTATATCATCTTTTTGTCCAGAGCAGAAACTACGAGGTGTACCAGGGGTATAAAAATAGAGTTATTAAAGTAGTGTAAACAGTATTTCCAAAAGTAAGATGCTGAGTGAATGAAGTCTAGATGCATTTTACTCATCTCAGTGGCCAGTGGAGAATCCCATAAAAGAATGAATGGTAGGGACTGCCTTCCATATAGGCCTACCCATTTATAATCAAACACGTGGTTAGAACAAGATGTTTTACAATCCACATTGGATGTACTGCAATGAAATGGGATACCTAGGATTCATAATCAGGGCCCTTGGATCTAGTTGTTGACCTTGCTAGAACCACAACCTCAGGAAGACCAAGCGGCACCATAAATGATTGATCGATCATATCTGTTTACATTCACAGGATGCATTTTGTTTTTTTCTTACTGAGTTACATTTGATATTACTTCTTTCATTTGATCTCTTATACTTCAGCAACTGTTATAGATCTAAATTTTCAGTATTTACCCTTTCATTTGTATTGCAGTCACTGATCAAGAACGGAAAATAATTATTTTCTTTTTAACTCTTGACACTGACAATTCCTCTAAATATGATACTAGCACAGAGAAAGGAGTACTGATTTCCATTTTCAGCTAAGTCACACAGTGAAGCAGGGTCCTCGAGTACCTGTATAGTGAAGGAATAGTGCAAAAGACTCAGTATAATAAGATTATTTCCTTAGAAGTCAATGTTACTCATCATGGATTCTCTTTTCAGCTGTCTTTTCACTTTTGATAGCTAGTTTCAAATATTTAAAGATAAATTTTTCTTGGGGTGTTGAGACATCAGTTACATGCCCCCACCACTTGTGATTGCAAGTGCAATTTCTCCTCTGCTTTAATGGAATATTTTGCAATGGAGAAAATTCTAATGCACCATTCTTTTCTTCAAGAATCGATTTTGCTCAGTAAAAGCCTGCAGTCATGTGGGTTTCCTTTGAGCATGATTTTCAGCTTGTTTACCATATTTTTATTACTGCAGAATAACTGAGAAAATAACAACGTGTTTAACTCACTTCTGAATACTTTTAAGATATTTAGTGGTTTGCATAGTTGATGGATTTTTCAACCGGTTTCAGTAAAACCTTGGTCCCAGTGTAATTGCACAGACATCTTCTCATAGCACTATTTAAAGTCTGTACTCCATATTTTTCAGAATTGCTCATGTAGAGAAAATGCAATTTTCTTGAATGTGAAGGTGGAAGAATCTACAAGTGAACAGTGGTGTATTCCAGTAGAAAGAACTTGAGAAATGCAGTAGAATATGAAAAGAAGATTTGGAGTTTAATATTATGATTGCAAAGCCATGCTAGGTGATCTACAGGCTAAGTTATCCACAGCTGCACCTCAGAATATACTAAATTTTATGTCATTGATGTTACCGTTTTTGTGTAACCAGCTAAAAGTTTGATCCAGAGAGCATAGTAATGCAAAAGACATTTAAGAGCTAGGAGAGGCTTGCAACCTGAAAACATTTCAGAAACTGCTTAAAAGGATTTTCCCGAAGAAAATACCTGTTTCTAATTCAAATTACATACATTCTTTCTTGCAGTGTTATTGGATGTCCTCAGCTTTTATTTTTTACCCACTAGAACACAGACAACCTTAAACCTCAAGCATTAGGTTTATCATACAATAAAAAGTCAGTAATCATTAAACTAAGCGTTTCATATCAATGTCATTTTTCCCTTCTCAAGTATTCTCTACACTAGCTTCAGTAATGATAGAATATACAAGGTCTGGTACCAAAAAAAAAACCAACACAGAATGTGTCTGTTACTCTTTTTATTAAAAAATCCAGAAAATCATCTATAATCATCTTCAAAACAGTTCTCTCCTGCTTTGACACACAGCTGCATATGATGCTGCCAATGTTTAAAGCAATTCCACAGACCATTTTCTGAAAGGCTGCTGAGGATCTCTGTGATTTTGCTTCACATCTTCTACTGAAAAAAAATTAATTCCTTTGAGCATCAACTTGATTTTTGGGTTCTCTTCACCATAATCCTCAGTCAGTAATTCAAAAGTTTCTTTTGCAAATTTCTTTGGTTTCACAAGAAATTTGTTGTTAACTTGTTTTCACTCTTGCACACTGACATTTTCTGATCAAGGGTAAGAAAACATCTGTATTTGAACACACGTTCACTTGTACTGAAAGAAGAAATCAAGTTGAGTTTCTTCAGCTGCAGAAATCTAAGATTTCCAGCAATACCGCCACAGGAGCACAAACAACTTGTTACTCTGTTCTGAAGCTATCATCCATGGCATGAATAAGAAAAAGTCCTCTCTCTGGAGTGTACTTGAAATGTAAAACTGAGCTCCTGACAGGAGCATGTATTTATATTCTGTTTTCAGCAAGCCCACAAATTGAGAACATCACACTATGGGTATTCTGGCCGTAATTTCCACATATTGTTAAGATACATCTCAACTATTCTCAGTCATTTGTGCTATCAATATAGGATTTGATACCATGTTACAACAAACAGCTAATCAGAGGATCAGAATTCTGCTGTTTCAAAAGTCCTGTGGCAAGCAAAAACTTGAGTACACCCTGGCAAATCATCTGGAAAGGAAGCTTTTTCCAACACAATGTTACATGAAATAGTTTTCTTTGGACAGAATCTGGATTATTTTCATGCCTTTCCACAAGTGAATACAGCCCCCAGAAAAGACAGTGCACATCCAGAGATGTTACATACCTTGAAATGTCAAACTGAAGTCCATCCAAGCCATGTATACAGTTTAAAAAAAGCCCTGCTTGGCAGCAGCATAACATTACACCAGTTCTTGTAGGGATGTGTATACAGCTAGCTGTGATATATGCATCACTTACACCAAAACCCAGAAGAAATCTTAGCCTACTATTCTCTTTTGGCCAAATTTTAGATAGAATTTAACCAAAATGCTCTATAAAATTAATACTACTATACTCTTGTCCACCCTATCTTTGTGAAACACTTAGCAGCTATTTTTTCCAGTTAAGCCTAGAAGAAACTGCATTCCAGTGCGAGAGATCAATAAAGATGTTTTGAAATGCTTTTGTATTTTACCAAACAAAAGGTTGAGGTATAAACTTAGCAGTATTCTAACAACACACTGATGACATTTGTGGAGTTGTAAATACATTGGTTCATGACCTTTCTTGCTTCCATGTTCTATGAAATAAGAGGAGTAATTATTTGAAAATGATACCAGTTCCCATCCTCTGCAACTGTATAAATAATTAAAAACTTTACTTTTACTATAGACATTCTGTTGTACTTCTACAAAAAAACACAATTATTTTCTTTTTTCTAGCACATCACTTTAGGCTGGAAATCTCTGCATAGTGGTGATACTAATGCCCGTAGCCCAATAATACCATCAGTTTCATTAATCATATAATCATAGAGTCATGGAGTCATTTAGATTGCAAAAGACCTTTCAGATCATTGAGTCTGTAAACCTAAAATTGCCAAGTCCACCACTAAACCATGTCCCTAAGTGCCATATCTACATGTCTTTTAAATACTTCTAGGGATGGTGACTCAACCACTTCTCTGGGCAGCCTGTAATCCTCAATTTAAATCCGTACTGCCTGCTATATACAGTGAACCTAGACTATTTAATAACAAAATGGAGCATTTTTTCCTAAACTAGCCTTTTTTGTAATTCAGAAATAGAAAAATCAATTCAACAGAGATGCAATCTATTATGCATTGACTATGGAAAAAGGTAATCCTAGGGTACCTAACAGGCAACCATAATAGACAAAAGAGAACCAATAAGTTTTTTATTAATAGACTATGAAGGAATATTACTCTAGTTACAAGTGTTTTGTAAGGTCCTGTTGACTCTTTTGTGGCTAGCCTGTGCCATTTAAAGAAAATAGGTATTGTATAACAGAAAGAAGAAAAAGAAATAGAGGATTTCAGAGCTCAGAAATCTTTCAGTGTCCATGCAGTATTCATCGCCAGTGCTTAACAAGTATACATGCTAATTCAAAAGGATTTTCACCAAGAGGAATATTTTTAGTCCATGGGTAATGGTAGAATATGCCACTGCAGTTGAAAGAATCACAGAAGAGATGAACCTAGTCTCTTAAAGGTTTGTTTGCCTTTTTTTTTTTTTTTCAGGCCTACTATTTCAGATTAATGGTAGACATACCTGAAGGAGTTGCGCTGTCTTTCTTGTTGAAGTATGAAAGTATATCTTAATTCTTACCTGTAATCCTCCACCTAACCATTGAAATAAGTCACATACCATTATAATTTACTTTGCTACAGGGACAATATCCAGGGACATTCATTTCAGGACTTGTAATATAAAACCACATAACATATTGAGAACTATATATGTGTAACAAAGGAAACTGTCTGAACAAAGAGCCTTGGAAGAGCTATGTTGTAGGGAATAGCTTGTGGTTTGGAACGAATTGAGCAAGCAGAGGAAGAGCTACTTAAAAAGATGGTTTTCAAATACCTAAGAAATATTAGGTTTTCCAAGGAACAACCAATTTTGCCTACAAAATATTGATGCTTGGCACGAATGTATCAGTTTTGCTATGTCTACATGTGTTCTATACAAAGACAGAAAAAAGTGGCTGTGAGTAAGCTCCATGATGCTCTTCTGGGAAAAATCAGCGCATTACAATTTGATCTTGTTATAATTCTGGAAGATATAAGAAAAAAATCTTTCTCTTTTCCTAATTTAAACCTGAGTTAAAACTAGCACTGTGTGTTGGCTCTGTTGGCTGCTGTCAAACAGCAGAGAAACCACCAAAGATGTATGAAAAGAGCAGCAGCTCACTAGACCTGTCAAATACTCTCAGAAGAAGGAAACCAGAAAGCTCCTGATGTCTCCAAGTTTTTGCTAGTTAATTTAGGAATGTAAAGGTATCAAAGAGCATCATCAAAAGAAGAAGTGCAGAAGTAATCCCTGAGGAAGGCTGTGACAGAACAGTGTTAGGCATCTTGTCGTGCCATGCATTCCAGTGTGGCCCCAAGCAAGTAATTCATACCACATCTATCTTAATTTCCCACCTACAAAATTTAGATGATAGCTCTTCTATGTTTCATAAGGTAGTTGGGGAATGAATCTCTTCACATGTCTAATACTCTTGAGCGTATGGATATTATAGTCAGTACCCTGGGCAGCATCAAAAGAAGCATGGGCTGCAGGTTGAGGGAGGTGATCCTGTCCCTCTACTCTACTCTTGTGAGACCCCACTTGGAATATTGTGTCCAGTTCTGGAATCCTGAGTATAAAAAGGAGATGTAACTCTTGGAATGGGTCCAGAGGAGGACCATGAAGATGATCAGAGGGCTGGAGTGTCTCTGCTATGAGGACAGCCTGAGAGAATTTGGGTCGTTCAGCCTGGAGAAGAGAAGGCTTTGAGTAGACCTTATAATAGCCTTCCAGTACCTGAAGAGGGCCTACAATAAAGCTGGGGAGGGCTTTTTATAAGGGCATGGAGTGATAGGACTAGGAGGAATGGCTTTAAATTGGACGGTGGAAGATTTAGACTAGACATTAGGAAGAAATTATTCATGATAAGGGTGGTAAGACACTGAAACAGATTACCCAGGGAAGCTGTGGAGGCCTCAACCCTGGAGGTGTTCAAGGTCAGGTTGGATGGGGCCTTGGGTAGCCTGATCTAGTGAGAGGTGTCCCTGCCTATGGTAGGGGTGATGGAGCTGGGTGACCTTTAAGGTCCCTTCCAACACAAACCATTCTGTGATTCTATGATGGTCTGCAGGGTACCTCCATGCTGTTGATGACTTGAGAGATCTGAGATCTGGCTTTTCTTCAGAGCGACTCCTGACTTGTCTGTAAGTTGTCAAGTGATAGATCTGGGTATTTTGAAAAACAGGCCCCAAGAACATAACTGCAAGTCCATTTTTTTGGTAACATGCATATGCTATATGTGTAATTATGTATCTATTCCCTTCTAAACAGTTTTGGCAAAATGACAAAGCAAATGAAAAAAAGAACTGCTTAACTTTGTGTCTAGCACTTTTAAGTATAAAAAATACAGAAGATCTTCATTAAGCAAACAACAAGGGATTTCTGAAAAGTAGCTACATCATGAGTGTAAAGTGGCAACCAAACAGATAGTAGACCTATCACAGAATTGTTTGATTAAAGCAAAATTTACCTGCAGTAGCCAAGACAAATCTTTTCCCAACACAATTGTCATAAGGTGCCTAATGCTCAGACTATGCAAACATGACCTTAATTTGTCATCAGGCATTAATTGACACATTATCCATGTTCTTTCAACTTGCACATGCAACTTCTGTTAGTGAATGACTGGATTGATGAATGGTCTTTTCCACATGGCAAAAACCTTGTTACATTGCAAAAGCATGTTTCTGTGCACAGTTTGGTATCTACTTAAGTGACATGAAACAAATTCAAGTTATCTCAGGTGTTCAAATCGGTCTTCAAAACTTTGAAGTTACTCTTCTCAAGGAATCAAGGCATTTTCAGTTTACAGTTTGCCCTATTTCTTCAGCCTTAGTTAGTAAATCTGTCATGCATAAAACCTATCCTTGTGTTGATATAGCACCTGAAAATTCTTTAGGATCAATTTTTGGAATGAAAAAGATTGTTATTTTATGAGCACAGACATGGAAGACACTACTGTCCCTACAAAGTGAGTTTTGTAAAATAGCGTATACTTTTGTAAACAGAAAGGAAAAACTGTAAACTTTGCCACTATTTTCCACTTGCTTTCAGTGGAGAATAATAGAAACTCCAGCTGGTCATTGTAGAGCTTTTTCTCCTTTTGAAAACGCTGTTGTACAAGTGTTTGTAGAATGTGAAGAGCCAAAGGCTTTTTGAACCTATGGACATTCATAGAAGAAGAAGAATGAGATAACATCTGTTTCATGGTCTGTACAGATTTTTCTCTTTCTGATGGATACTATTATGCACACAGGAAAAACTCTTAAACAACATCCATGCAGCTAGATGGATTGTTTCATGTTATTACACGTCATCCAGGCATCATACCCAATCATCATTCTGACACAACGAACCAGATGCCCCAAGTTTCATATGCAATGAAACCTTTTTTAACAGCTGTGAATCAAATGCTTACAAGAAAAGAAAGTCTATTCAATGGTTCTATGTTATTTTCAAAGACATTCAAATCAAATGGTTCCAATATTGTCAGTCTTTGCAGGAATAAATGTTTGATTTCGATACATGCTAGGAGGATTTCCCTATGCATTCAAGAACGTGCTGGAAAGGGAGAAGTATCTGGGGTTAAAAAAAAGCATCAATAATTGCTGCATCTTTTCAAAATACAATATTCTATCTAGAGCTAGAATCAAGGTAGAAAATAGTACAAAAGTAGCAGGGGAAGAGCTGTCCCAAGATTTACTGGATGGGGGAAAGGCTGTGGATGTAGTCTTCTTGGACTTCAGTAAAGCCTTTGACACAGTTCCTCACAGCATTCTGCTTCAGAAACTGTCAGCTTCTGGCCTGGACAGGTGCACACTCTCCTGGGTTGAAAACTGGTTGGATGGCCGGGCCCAGAGAGTGGTGGTCAATGGAGTTAACTCCAGCTGGAGGCCAGTCACAAGTGGGGTTCCTCAGGGCTCGATACTGGGTCCAGCTCTGTTCAAAGTCTTTATCAATGACCTGGATGAAGGCATTGAGTGCACTCTCAGCAAGTTTGCGGATGACACTAAGCTGGGAGGGAGTGTGGATCTGCTGGAGGGTAGGGAGGCTCTGCAAAGGGATCTGAACAGGCTGGACCGCTGGGCCGAGACCAATGGCATGAGGTTTAACAAGACCAAATGCCGGGTCCTGCACTTGGGGCACAACAACTCTATGCAGTGCTACAGACAGGGGGAAGAGTGGCTGGAGAGCTGCACGGAAGAGAAAGACCTGGGGGTGTTTGTTGACAGCCAACTGAACATGAGTCAGCAGTGTGCCCAGGTGGCCAAGAAGGCCAACGGCATCTTGGCTTGTATCAGAAATGGGGTCGCCAGCAGGTCCAGGGTGGTTATTCTCCCTCTGTACTCGGCACTGGTGAGACCGCACCTTGAGTACTGTGTTCAGTTCTGGGCCTCTCACCACAAGAAGGATGTTGAGGCTCTGGAGCGTGTCCAGAGAAGAGCAACGAAGCTGGTGAAGGGGCTGGAGAACAAGTCTTATAAGGACCGGCTGCGAGAGATGGGGTTGTTTAGCCTGGAGAAGAGGAGGCTGAGGGGAGACCTTATTACTCTCTACAACTACCTGAAAGGAGGTTGTGGAGAGGAGGGAGCTGGCCTCTTCTCCCAAGTGACAGGGGACAGGACAAGAGGGAATGGCCTGAAGCTCTGCCAGGGGAGGTTCAGGTTGGATATCAGAAAAAAATTCTTCACAGAAAGAGTCATCGGGCACTGGAACAGGCTGCCCAGGGAGGTGGTCGAGTCGCCTTCCCTGGAGGTGTTTAAGGAACGGGTGGATGAAGTGCTTAGGGACATGGTTTAGGGAGTGTTAGGAATGGTTGGACTCGATGATCCAGTGCGTCCTTTCCAACCTGGTGATTCTGTGAACTCCATAATTGCATTGCCCGGATTTACTTGTTTTAGCCTAATATCGTACACTGTCCACTCACGGTCACTTACCTCCAGCTGTGTAGGTCTTCATCAGACAGTGGTGTCTTCTTGTAAACACAAACACTGCAGTTCAGCAACTTCTAACCTGACTGTTTTACATGAAATAAAACATGGTTTTGCGTGTTTTGTCAGGAAAGAAAACACCAGCAACTACTGAAGTAATCCATCAGCAGGGATGGTGTGTAACCTTCCTGTCAATCAGTCAGTGGAGAGACATGAGATAAGTGCCATGTCTTGCAGAAACAAGATTATTTATGATTTGTGCAAAAGCACATTAAGGGAAAAAGATGCAGCTGGTCTTAATATGGAAAAGTTTGGTTTCAACAGCAGTTAGTAGACACTAAACATCATTGAATTTCAGAATCATACATTTCACTGCACAAACAAAAGGTCCTTTTTGACAATTTGCATTGAAAAGTACAGCAAATGAACACAAGAAGTACAGTGCTGAATGACAGTAGGAACATATCTCCTTCATGGGAGAAGTCACGCAGACATGTTCCTCAGAATTAACAATGCTTTGTTTGCTAGAGATGCCAATGTGTGCATTAAAAAAAATAAATTAATTCTAATTTTCTAAGACCTGCTACCATTTCAACATGAGAAAATATAAATATGGGACACGAACTTAAATTGGCATATATTCATCTACAAATGCATGAAGATGTGGAAGACAAAGAGTGTTTATAAGAGACTGAGAGCTGGAATATATCCCTGTTTTCTCAGCTTTCTAAAGTACAACTGTTACTTGCTAGCCTAAGAAATCATCTTAACTTGAAAGAAGAGGATGTCCTTTATTATATTGGTCAGTGTTGTATCTGGCAAATGCTGTGTAAGAATACGAATACATGATGCACATGGTCAGATAAAGATGATAGCCTTATGTTGACTACAGACTGTAAAAGACAAGAATTTTTTCAGAGAAGGCCTAAAGATCTGATGAACTTTGTGTCAAAAACAAGGGGGAAAAAAATGACCGTAGCCTAAAGAACTGCAAAACAAATTTTAAACATATTCAATTCCTCCCTGCTGAGTGAATGTCTTTTAGGATTTGGTACTGCAAATGTTCTGCAAAAGAAAACAGGAATTTCATGTGTAGAAATAGATAATATTGGAATACAAGTGAAATATTGACCCCATAGTTTACCAAAAGGAGGGAGAAAATGTTGTTGTTTGGGCTACGGAAGGCAGTACACGCCACTGATTTTCTTTTTTTGTTGCCACATGTTTAGAGTGATGATATGACTACATCTGAACTTCTATAATCCCTCTCAAAGGATAGTAAAATTTAATTGCACCTTACATCTATACGGGGAACAAGATAGCATTTCTGTGCCTCTTTGTTTACTTCTTCTAATTGCTTATGAGTTTCTCCAGTTCTTATAAGTACATTGAAGTAGTAACTGAGAGAAACTATTGCATCCTTTGTGTAAGATTATTTTTAAGACTTCCCAGAAGCCACATATGACGTTAAATTATTAGCTATATTATTTGATTTTACTCCATTAAATACAACTACAAAATGAAAACCAATTTAAAAATTTATTTGTTGTTTTGTTGTTTGGGGTTGGTTTTCTGCCATAATGCTGTAAGTAAAACTTAAGGCTTTTAAAAATAGTTTTTCTTTTATTTTTTTTCTCATTGTTTCTTCAAAGTATAGAAAATTCATTTGGTAATCTACTCAAAGAGGGGGAATTTCTGTCATGGATTAATTGTTCTTCAGTACTGTGATACAGGAATTATTTGGTTAAGTGTTTTATTGGGTCAAGTGTTTAACCTCACCCTTTTCCATGTCCTGCGTAACCAGGTCCCCCATCTCATTGAGCTATATTCCTACCCTCAATAATAAGCATATTATACTTAGTCTTCCTTTTGTTGCCTGTGTGTTTACAGAAGTCACTCTTGTCTTTGACATCCCTGGGCAGATTCAATTCCATTTGGGTTATAGCTTTCCCAGCTTCATCCCTGGCTGCTCAGAAAATGTCTGTGCTTTGCTTCTATGTTACCCATGCTGACTTCAACACTCTGTATGTTTTCTCTTCATGTTTCAGCCTGGCCAAGAGCTCCTTGTTCCTCCACACAGGCCTTCTGACATTTTTGTCTAACTTGCTAGTCTTTTGGATGGGCCACTCTTGAGCTTCATGCAGATGATCTCTGAATAATAACCAGGATATTTGGATCCCTCTTCCTTCCAGGGTCTCACACAATTTCCCCTTAGCAGCAGGATTGAGGAGAAAACCAGCTGGGCCCCCATGCCCTCCAGAGCTTCGTAGCCACTTTTGATAGCATCCAGATTTCCCATCAGATTGACAATGAAGTTGGAAAGCACATGGAAAAAAATTGTTTTCAGTTTCACCAGAGCAATGAAGAAAAGATAGTATCTTGTCTCAGCTATCATTGTTAGCATTAGATGCTCAGATCTAGCTTGAAGCAGTGTGTATTAAAGTTTCTGCCAGAGACTGTGAATGAAACAACTATTTTCTTTCTAAATTATTTTTATTCTTTTGAGTTTCCAAACTGTTCTTCCATTTCAAGGACGTTGGAAAAGCCAACATCCAGTAATTGTCTGAGTGGTGTCAAAATTAGTGCAGTATCAAATTACAATGTGACATGCTGTATCCTTTCCTATGTCCCTAGAAGTCCTTGCAGAGAAAGATGGACAGTAGTCCTGCCTCAGGCGGGTCCACGTGGCAAAAGCATGTGCATATAGACAATGAATATGGGGCCCCTCTGCAATCAATGTATCCTCCTGAGGGTCTCCAGTTTCAGAAAATGGGACTTCAATACTGAACCCTGAAAGAACGGCTCTATGTTTGAATAACCAAAGCAATGCTCTTTAATATATAAAAACCTAGAGGAAATCTCACTGATGATAAAATGCATTAAAATTGCTAACAAATACTGAAAAATCCCTGCCACTTGTATGTTCAAATCTTGCATAGTTTATCCAATCTTACAAAAAATTGTAGAGACAGAGCATAAAATTCCCGTAGGCCTTGATCTTAGAGGCATGTAAGAATGTGCTTAATTAAGCAGAGTTGAGTAGCTCATGGTGCATTAAAATGAAGACTTTTTAAGACTTTGCATTAGAACATCCTGGGGCAGAGGACCATTCTCCCTCAAATGATCCAAAGAGGTTAGAGGGAATGTGGAAGAAACTGAACTGTGCATTTTCTCCTTACTTTGTAATCACATTTGTGTATTGGTTTTTGTTGGAATTACTGTACAAAATAACAGAGGAGATGGTAAATTGACAATAAAAATGTATGTCTCCAAAACTGATGGAGTAAAAGGGGTATGATATCACTGGCAAGTCAGCCTTACTACATACAAGCAGACAGAATGCAAACATTACAAAGACAAGAAACTTTCTCCTACCAGGAAGGGCTGTCTGGCTGCCTCTCCTCTTAACACTATTGATTATGTTCCCCAAAGGTCATAAATTACTAGAAGAGTTATTTTTAAGAATATTTGCTGAGCCTGACCTCTCAAAAGGGGTTAATCTAATGACTTTCCTAGCTCCAGCATGCAGCAAGCTAAAGCTGGATTTCTTCTCAAGTGCTGTTAAAAGTTCCCATGCCTTCCAGTTTCATTCTAACTTGTTATTAAAAAATTAGAAATGGTTCAGATGACAAAGTGGATAAACTCTCCTGTACAAAGGTGAGAATAAGGAGACTGAGGAAAAAAAACCTCGTACAGTCATATCAGAGTGATTTGGCATAATTTTTCTCTCTGACATTTTAATGTTCTGACATTTCAAGAGTACATAAATGGTGGGAAATCAAACTTCTATTGTTTCACTATCTAAACTCTACCACAGAAATTATGACAGGTGAGGTAGAGAAGAATAAAATAGAAAAAAAAATTGAAAGAGGTTTATTTGCTCTTGGCTGTTTTGGTACAAATAGGTAACACCCCCGTAACTCTAACTGCTTTAACCAATATTTATAATTCTGTAATTATGACAGCACCAAGTACTTCACAAAGAAAAAGGGTTTTATAAAAGAGCGAGGGAACACAAAGTGGATCTTTCAATGTAGTAATTAGCAGAGTTGTGGAATAATGGTAGCTTTGCATGCAATATTTACTCTAGAGACACAAAGAAGGAAAATACTCCAGCAAACTGTCTTGCCACACTAGGCTCTTCCATATCCAGACCTGCTCTCACATCAGAAAGATCTTGCCGACTTGGCCATAACCATAATAAAGGCACAGCACTGGTGAGTGCTAGTCACAGTATAGGAATCTTTAAATATATCTGCCTGTTCCAGTTCTGCAAGAAGCACAGACATCAGTAAATGTTGTGCTGAAATTAACAAAATAGAAAGTAGAACTTTAAAGGTTGCATGAGTGCTGCTCAGTTCTATTTGCACTTTGATTTTTTGCTTTCGTACTTGGAGGCAGCTCAGATTAATTTTATTGCAGTTGAAAATCATGCAAATATAGCTTTGAAAGAGGCATTTAATTCTTTATTGCTCTTGCACACAACACAAATAGCACCTCCAGTACTAACAAAGCTAAGTGTTTTTAGTGTTATTCCACTATACAGTACATCACAATGTTAATTTTCCACATTACTTTATTCCTTCTCTAGCCCGTATTTTACAACAGAGAAAACAAACTGCTTGTAATTACACTGCATGCCAGGACAAATTAAGTAAACACGTATTTTTAATGCTTTTGGCTGTTAGGGTGAGAAACAAAGGGCTCCAGTTAAGGTCAATATTAAAGTTATGCAATTGCTCTGGGATACAAAAGACAAATGCCGATGACTGAACAATGGTGAAATGAAAACTGTTCATTCTGTGCGATGTTTCTGGACTCCTGAAAACAATATGCTGTGCTAAGATAAGGTCAGTTCTCTCTTTTCCCTTTCTTTCAGAATAATACTAATATTAATAATAAATAATAATAATAATAATAAACTAATGGTAAAATCTGTTGTGTCATTAGTGAAGCGATAAATTGGCAAAAAAACAAAAGAGAAAATGGTTATTGAAGGTCAGTCTTGGTCTGTATCTGCTAATGCTACCATCTCAGTACTACTAAGTGATGCTGATAAAGGTTAACAGCAACTATAGGAGAAACCTAATTTTGCTCTCACTGATATTGGTGTAAATCTGACTTCAGTGGAATTATACCTCTAACAAGAAAGCAGACACTGACCTGATAATTATATTGTTTGATCACGGGCAATGAGGAGTTTTACCTGGTTTTGCCTTTAATGGTATGGATTAGGCCAGAGGCACAACATTCAGAGGCAGATGAAACCTCATGGGAAAGAGTACTCAGACCCATCATCTTTACTCAGCCAGCTACAGATACTGAGCTGCTGGCTATGTGCATTTCTGTTTTAGTGATAAATTAATCTTTCTCCCAGAACAAGGAATACATTTCTTGGACCTTGCATTTGCTAGCAAAGATGCTTAGTACGCGAAGTCTAGGGTAAAGGAAGGAAAAAACCCACACAATATTTTTCACAGGGAAAAGCTCATGGAGAGAAATAACACCAAGAGATAATAGACTATTCCTTAGAGAGTGACACCAGCCCATGTCATGATAGATGCATGTTCAGAACATGGAAAGGAAAAAAGATCCCAGCCAAATTTCAAGAAACAAGTCAAGGATAAATACTTAAGAAATGGAGAGGAGAAATTAAGAAAACCAAGAACTTCTCTGGTTGTACCTCTGATCTGTGACTGATGTAGCTAAATGGGATGCTGAGAGCCAGTTACAGTATCTCGGTGTGAGTAGACATTTGTCTACTGCTCTGGGTATCATTTACATTCCCAGCTCTTGGTAGGTGAAAACATTTCCCGTCCTTGTAATATCATCTACAGCTGAAGGCTCTTCTTTCCGTCAGAACAAGGACTGCTCGTTACTTGAGCACAAGCACAAGTATACCATGCAGGACTGATGAAGGAAGAGGCAGGCTTTTGCTGTCACCTGACCTTACGCAGCCTCAGCATTACCCAGTACAATCACCAGACTCAAGGAGGAGCTCCAGCGCAGAAAGGGACAACACCTCACTGCCAACCCTCCACAATTTGCTCTCCACAATGGACAACTCTCTGCAGGACAACTCTACATGCCTGGCTCTCTGCAGGGACAATTCTACACAAGGAGGGTTAGGGTTAGGATGAGGGTTAGAGTTAAGGTAAGGATTAGGGCTAGAATTAAAGTTAGGGTTTGGGACTCCCAGTGCAGAATCATCCCTATGGAGATTTGGCTGTGGAGAGTTGTCCCGAACAGAGTTGACTCTGGGGAGCCAGCTAAAAATATCTGGCTGAAAAGACAGTAAGAAAGCTTAATCTTGGCAAGGACTGTTGATGTGTGGTACAAGAAAGGACCACAAAACAGCACTGATCTCATCTATGGCTTGCAGTATTATCAAGTGCAGAAAAATCTTATCGTGCTTCACCCCCCGCCCCAAACAGTAGGAGGTATGCCCACCAAAACTAGGGGCAGCACTCTATTTTGAAGGAGCTAAGTACTCTCACTGCTCTATATTATGTCCTTACTGTAATACTTTTTATAAATAAAAGTTCTGCTTAACCTATTTAAATCAATTTTCTTACTGTTGCTGCTCCTTTGCTTATATACAAGCAAGTGAAGATGTTCACTCACCATGATGCAGTTTGCCATATAACAAGTGTATTTATTTCAAAGAAAGGATTTTGAGTTTACTGCCCTCGTTTTACAGTTCAACATGTTTTGTCATGACTTGCTTTCCTCCTGTAATGTATTTCTAAATAAAATGTCATTATATTTTCTTTCTGTAGGCTAGCTTATTACCTATTTGCTTTCCATAGTGGTCATACACATCAGTGTTTATATATTTCATTCCTAAAAAAAAAAATTTATTGTTCTTTTGAGAGAATTTAATCACCTGCTCATTTGTTCTCAATGCAGCTGTAGAAATTGCATCACATAGTCTTAGCCTATTCTGAGTATGAAGACTAAACACCGTCAGTGTTACATTCCTGATTTTCTGAATGGATAAATGCTGTTTTCTAGAATCAAAGGTTCATAAATGGCCTATAAAAGTTTAGTGAACATGGCCCATAACCTATTGATGCCCTTGTATTCAATCCAATTCACTTTAGTCAACGAGTTCAGTAAATGATGATACTGCTGTTATGAGCATCTTTCCTTCCTTATAAACAACTATTCACTTGTGTCCTGTTATAATGACAATGTCACTGATTTACAGAGGTTGCCCAAGTTACCTTATTAATTAGAAGATTCATTATGCCTATTGCAAAATATTGTTCTGACTGTGAGCTATCACTGCCCAAGGACCTCTAAAAGACAAAGAATTCCATTTTGCAAAATCTAGTTAACATATCAAAGAGCAGTAAATGTGCAAATTGCTGTCATAAGGAATCTTTTATTGCTTTTCCTTTTCATGATGGCACTCCTCCCCCATCTCTCCATGCTACCCACTTTGACAAGGTTACTTATTGGAAAGAAGAGCAGCTATTTATGTTCTTCAGATGTTTACCTTCAGCAAAAGACACTTCAAAGACTGCTTATGGGACTCTCCTCTCACCCAGCAAACACTTAAAACCCATTGTTGTGATTGATGGGCCCTTCCTGCGGATTTAATAAATGTAAGCAGAAGCCAGATCCCCTTTTTAGGCCAGCTGTCTTGAATAATGGGCAAAGAGATCATGGGTGGCCAAGGTAGACAGAAGTCTTAGGAATCATTAGGAAATGCCTAATGATTGTTTGATACTTTTTTGCATGTGTGTGTGTGTTTTGCAAGTTTGTAGTTTGAGCTTCCTGAGTACTTGGTTACATTTTCTGCTGCTGTGCATGGAAGTTACTTAAATAGACACTTCACGCTTTTATTGGGAATTTTGTGCATAAGAATTACATAAGAAACGAGACAGCCTGGTGTTTATTTAGATTTAGACCTAGAATGAACTGGTCCAGCGAACTGTGAGATCCTCCAAACATAGAACTATGAGACTGAAAGTAGGTAAAGAATTTCAGAAATGGAACTAAAAAGACAGTCAGGGTGTTGGTACTTAGGAAAAGCATCAGTTCTAGCTAAGCAGTTAATGCTACAACATCACAGTTCTGTGACACATTTATAGAGAGGCAGAAAATGTGATTGCCTTTTTGTTCAACTCTGTCTGATTTTTGATTGAATGGCATCAATATGACATAGCCAGAAACAGTAAGAGTTTCAGATATTCCACTCAGTGGACTGAATCATATATGTAAAGTGAGAAGTGGGGGGAGGAGTGCATGTCTCATACAAATGTAGCATGGCAAAGAGTCACTCAAAATCTGTACTGGCATCTGACGCAAGAGAATGTTAACTTTCACAAAAGGATAGGTTTAGAAACACCGGTTTAAATCTTCTATAGGAAACTTGCAATGCATCTCAGTCATGGCCTGCAAAACTGCTTGTGGCTAACAGCAACAAAAGTTCTTTGAGGCAGAAGATCTGTGAGGGCATGTAAGTTTATTCATCAGCACCACCTCAAAGCTGGTTTTATTTTTCAACTAAAGTATGCTGTATTGCACTTCAATTGAGTGCAAGCTTCAGTTTCAATTGAAATGTTTTGCTGAAATTATCCCATCTTCCACTGCTGTGATGAAAGATGTGAAAATTTTGGCATCAAAATTCTTTCCAAGAAAAATTCTGAAAATGGCACACCGAGGCACTGCATAAATCTCAGTGCTTGAATCAGCACACTCAGGCTGCCAAGACAGGGAAGACTTAGAGATTTACCAAGGAAAAACTCAGTTTTCTCTCATGCAACAGGTAGGATTGGTAGCAGAGAAAATGTTCTGCTAGAGCAATCTGGGGATACAAGTGCGTGGAGAGAATGTTTGCAGGGAAAGAAGCCAGAAGTGTCAGCCACCTCCTGGTCTAGCCTATATCTTTAAATCTGCCTCACTTGCCTGACTCGGAACTTGCCTTCTCTTGGGCAAAATGCTACAGCACTGTAACTCTGAGTGCTGCAGCACCTCACAGCAGTGCCTTGTGCTCAGCCAAAAGGAGCCATGGAATCATACTTCACCAGCCTGTGTCACACTGTAGCTTGTAACTGGTGTTTTCCCACAATGCTTTTGACAACAGGCTGCCCAGATTTTAGCATTTCTCCAAGTGACAGAAATTTATTTGGCTGGTGGCACCAAGATGATTATAGCCTTTGCCATAATCCCTGAATTATAGAAACATGGAAAGGTTCAGGCTGGAATAGACCTTAAAGCTCATCCAGTTCCACCCCCCCTGCCATGGGCAGGGACACCTCCCACCAGACCAGGCTGCTCAAGGCCCCATCCAACCTGGCCTTGAACATTTCCAGCGAAGGGGCATCCACTACTTCCTGGGCAACCTGTGCCAGTGCCTCCTCACCCTCATTGTAAAGAATTCCTTTCTGATGTCTAGTCTAAATCTTCCACCCTCCAATTTAAAGCCACTCCTCCTAGTCCTATCACTCCATGCCCTTATAAAAAGCCCTCCCCAGCTTTATTGTAGGCCCCCTTCAGGTACTGGAAGGCTGCTATAAGGTCTCCCTGGAGCCTTCTCTTCTCCAGGCTGAACAACCCAAATTCTCTCAGCCTGTCCTCATAGCAGAGGAGCTCCAGCTCTCTGATCATCTACATGGTCCTCCTCTGGACCAGTTCCAACAGTTCCATGTCCTTTTTATGTGGAGGATTCTGGAACTGGACACAATACTCCAGGGGCATTTTCACTAGAAAGGAGTTGAAGGGGAGAATCACCCCCTCGATCTGCTGTCAACGCTTCTTTTGATGCAGCTCAGGATATGGTTGACCTTCTGGGCTATGAGTACACATTGCCTGTTTATGTTGAGCTTCCCATCAATCAGCAACCCCAAGTCCTTCTCTGCAGGACTGCTCTCAATCACATCATCCCCCAGCCTGCATTGAAACCGCAGATTTCCCTGACCCAGGTGTAGGACCTTGCACTTGGCCTTGTTGAACCTCATGAAGTTCACAAAGGACCACTCCTCCAGGTTTTATGGGTCCCTGTGGATGACATTCCATCCTCCTGGTGCGACAACCGCACCACTCAGCTTGGTGTCATCTGCAAACTTGCTGAGAGTGCACTCAGTCTCTCTGTCTATATCAGCAATGAAAACGCTAAACAGAACTGGTCCCAGTATGGACCCCTGAGGGACACCACTTGTTAGATTTCCATCTGGACAGGGAACAGATGACCACTACTCTCTGAATGTGACCATCCAACCAATTCCCTAGCCACCAAACAGTCTACCAATCAAATCCAATATCTCTCCAATTTAAAGAGAAGAATATTGTGGGGGACCATATCAAAGGCTTTACAGAAATCTAGATATATGACATCTGTTTGTTTTCCTGTGTCCACTGCTGTGGTCATTCCATCATAGAAAGTCACTAGGTTTGTCAGGCAGGACTTGCCCTTGGTGAGGCCGTGCTGACTGTCTTGAATCACCTCCCTGTCTTCCATATGCTTTAGCATAGCTTCTAGGAGGATCTGTTCTGTGATCTTCCCAGGCACAGAGGTGAGGCTGAAAGACCAGTAGTTCTCAGGATCACCCTTTCTACCCTTTTTAAGAATGGAGACAATGTCACTCTTCTTCCAGCCACCAGGGACTTCCCCTGACTGCCATGACTTTTCAAATATCACGGAGAGTGTCTTGACAACCACATCAGCCAATTCCCTCAAGACTCTGGGATGCATCTCTTCAGGTCCCATAGATTCATGTAAGTTAAGGTTCCTCAGGTGGTCACAAACCTTATCTTCCCCTAGAGTGGGATGGGCTTTACTCCTTTGGTCCCATTCTTGTTGTCCATTGACCCCAAAGGGGTGAGGACAGTGGTTGCCAGTGAAAACTGAGGCAAAAAAAGTTGTTGAGCACCTCAGCCTTCTCCTTGTCTGTTGACACGAGGTCACCATTTCCATTCATTAGTCAGAGTACACTATCTTTAATCTTCCCTTTCTGGTTGACATACCTATAGAAGCCCTTCATGTTAGTCTTCACTTCCCTTGTCAAGTTAAGCTCTATTTGCGCCTTGGCCTTCCTGACCTCATCCCTAGACAGCCAGGTAGTGTCCCTATACTCATCCCAGGTTTCCTTTCCTTTTCGCTGGTCTCTTCCCTTCACTGCCTCATTTCCCGCATCTGGGGACTGATCACTCTTGTGCTTTATAGAAAGAATCCTTAAATATTTCCCAGCTCTGTACTGCTCCCTTGTCCCTGAGAACCACTTCCCAGGGATCCTACTGACTGACTCCTTGAGGAGCTGGAAGTTTGCTTTCCTAAAATTTAGGTCCTGACTATACTCCTCATCTGTTCCATATACATCAGGACTTTGAACTCCACAAACGTAGGTGGAAGTACTAGAACACTCTTTGCCATTTCTTCATTTTCATTTGCTCTGTATGCCAGCTGTCTACTTGATGGAGACCAACACATTATCACAATTCTAAGCCCAAGGTCCCCAAATTGGAAGGCATGTATATAAAGCCAGTATCCCACAATGGGTACAGATTCCTCAGCCAACATTCATTAAATCTTCCAGGTTCTGCCACTGGTTTCCTGTAACATTTTGTAGGAGTGACTGTCTCTCTCCCATTATTTCCTCCCCTTTAGGAGTTAGGGAATGCTGTGACTCGACTGTTTCCCTAATGCTATGTGTCAACTGCTAGCTACTTTCATCCAGTCAGATACGACCTTCCTCCCTATTGAAAGCTGTTTCCATTATTATTTTGTGCTCTTGGTCTCTATGCTACTCACTTGGTCTCACTGCTACTCACTACTCACTGTGCTGACAGAAGCACTATAATAAGTATCTAAAGATCCAGGGCTAAAATAGATCATTTCAGTGGAGTTCAGTATCTGGATAGGAAATCTGTGGATTTAATGTCTTTGGAAGCTTAATGGTGCACAACTGGAAATTCTAAGAGAAAATTTTAAATTTTAAAAATGGAGATGTCAATAAGATTTCTTCCTTCATTTCCAAGGACTGAGGTGCAGCAACTGAGTATTCTATCTTGCTAATAAGAATCTCCCTCTGAGGTTGAGGAGAAATGATGCACCGTATCTGAATAACTCCTTTATAGCCTCTGTCTAGCTGCTACATCACCTACATGAAGGAAAGTTTTGTCCTGGATAGGTACAGGACTTGACTAGCTGGTGTTCTCTGCTGCCAAAAGAGATCATAAATTTGACCTAAATTATAAAAAAAAGCCTCACAAGGGATGAGGTGAGTATGAGAGTGAGCTGCGAAACTTAACATTTGCAAGTTGGGCACTTGTCTTCTGTATAAGTTATGAACCTATTCAACACAACCTTCCTTAAGACATGACTCTATTTTTCTTTTGTCACTAGCAGGAAAATAAAAGAGGATGAAGTCAGTCTTTAAATGTGTCCTAACACCTCTTAAATTAATGGAGTTGGATGGAAAGCATTAAAGATGTCTTCATTCAGCACTGCTGATGTCCATTGTCTGCTTCTTCTGTCATCCAGCACTCCCCTTGTGAAAAAGTCTCAGAATTTAATTAATAATGAAAAAAATCCTCTCAAATATTTTAACATACATATATGTAACTTCCAATTATATGGCTAGCATATTGTTCCTTATTGATTAGAATAGAATGTCTTCCCATTACTCTGAAAAGTATAGAACTAAATTTAGAATTGTAGTAAATTCAACATCTCATTGGTTAGCTGCATACGTATGGGTTCTGTCTATTAAATGCTAGAAGACATTTCCTAAAATGGTCTAAAGAAAAGGTACTGCATTTGAAAAATTGCATAACGATCTCCAGCATTCTTTATTCCCTAGACCTTCCACATAAAACTTTGATTTCTCCGGTACTAAGTTACCATAAGTCAGGCTTACCTGTAGTTCCTAGAAAATCATGTGATGTTTGTAGCCCAATCTTTATCCCATAAGATAGATTTCTTTTAGTAAAATTTCTTGAATTATCTGTTACAGATATATTTCTTTAAAACAACAGCTACATTAAAACATGTCCTCTTCATGCCTACAGCTTGAGAAGGAGACCATACCTGCAGAAAAATTCAATTACAACCCGAGAATTTGATCGCTTTTCCAGTGAAAGTACAGTAAATTTTGTAAAATTACAACAATTCATAAACAGATTCTGTTCAATTACAGAGAAATCTACTACCATCAAAAACCAAGATGCAAATTCACTTTCAAACTTCTCTTAGAATATTTCTTTTCTCTTTTTTCTCAATATTTGCTTGTAAACACATTATTTTCTAAATATGTTAGGCAAAAAATTTTACTTCAGAGCCTGCAATCTTCATATGAACACATGTTTTCTTATGACTGGTAGAAAGTTTATGCATATCTATTGCCAAGAAGGTGAATTTTGCTTTATGGTCTCCAGTGAGGTTTATAAAGTTAGAATACCACATTTCCTTTTCCATTTGCCATATACACAATTAAATGAACAAATTATGAAGTTCACAAGGACCATAGTATATTCTCCTTGGCTTGCCAAATTAATTTTCTGGGGTTTACCGTGCCACTGTGAGATTTTTTGTATGACACTTTTTATATTGTCAGTCATTTAATTAAAATACATATAATATTCAAAGGCAATATTTAGAGCTGCACCCTACTAATATTTTTAAGTTTTCTTTTGACACTGCATAATCAATTTTTAATGTCTTCCACGGAAGACCTCAGGAATATCAAATATAATACTTTTCAATAAGATATCTATTCAATTTTCAGACTGGTGTCTAAGCAGAAGTAAATTCCTGAGATAGTTCCACTGAAGACTTTTTCCTTAGGTATAGCATCCATTAGAGTATCTTACCAAATACCTTGTAAATAAAAAAGGTTTCAGGAATAGGAAGTGTATTTGTAAAGTTAATTGGAACCCAGGTATTATGCAAGTACAATTTCAGAAAAGTTTTTATCTAGAAGAGAATGAGTGCAATTCTTGTTCTGAACAGTCCAGCAGATGAAGACTTTGTTCTGCATATCTGTTCTCCAATCCCCAGACAGCTTAATTCAGAGGAATCTAGGATGAGATTTTGTTTATCTTGCAGGCAGGTTAGGGGTTTTGACCACCACACCTCATATATCTGGAAACCTGTCTCATCTGAAGATGGCTTTTCCAATTCATTATGCTCAAACCTCTAAATCTTATGCTTTACCTCTAAAATGCTAATTTCTAAAATATTTTCTAAAAAATACACAGCTATTATAAAAGATATAATCTTCTACATCTTGTTTGAGGGCCTGTAAGACCTAGTGGGTCCTTTTCATTTCCAATTTCAGCCATTCCATGACAAATGGTAACAATACTGAGTACCAGTTTTCAACACTGAGAAGCAATTGAGATAGGCAAAGTTCTTACCGAGCAGTGCCATCAGAGAGGGAGGTGACATCAACTCTCTACTTTCTTTGACCACAGAGGTACTCATGTTTGTGCTAGAAATCCTCCAGGCTAGTAAAATTAAATCACTAGAAAAAAAGGTAGAACAAATTGGGAAACAACATATGAATACAAAACACATTATCACAATCTCCCACTCTATTTCCTCTAGTTCCAGGTATCATTTGACAGACATTTTTTAACCACTTCTGTACCTAGTGACAAAAATATTCATTAGCACTGAAATCTTATTAGAGGCTTTAATATAAAACCTTGTCTATAAAAAATACTGGTCTACATCCCAACAAATGGTCTCTTAGCCTCCTGTATTAGGCCCTAAGCCTGAATTCAAATCTAAGCAGAATTTTAGGAAAGTTTGGACTGCCTTCACATTGAAAGTCTAAGCTTGTAACTCAGTTGAAGAAAAGTTCTGCAAGTCACTTTCATCTTTGACTCCAAGACAATGAAATCTCACAGCAAAAACATCAGATAACCACAACACGATGAGTTAGTTCCATTTTGGCATTTTTTGTGCACACAGACAATATTATTGACAACACTGATATTCAGATCCCACCAGGCCAGATTCTAATACTTGGACCCTTAGTAAGTAATAATTTCACTGAAGCAGTGACATAAAAATACACTCTGTGCAATAAAAGGAGGTAAAAATGAGTCCTAGAATATTTTCAGGAAATAATGCTTTGGAAATGGTGTGAGGAAAGATACATGTGCAGTAGTTTGCAGGGCAGATTAGTTTCATCACAGCAATGTATCTACCATATTCTCACAGACCTTTTTGGCTTCTCAGAGCAAGAAGACCTAGTTTACTCCTGCCTTCAGAATGCTGTTATGTGCTCACATAAACTGAAGTGCCATGCACTGTGGGAGTGGCCTGACCTCTCTGAAAATTAGTTTTTCTTTCACTTCAGCTCAGGTTTAAGAATATAATTTTCAGAATTTTTGCAATTAAAATACTTTCAGCATAAAAGGTATTTTTTTTAGAAAAATCAACATTTAAGCATAGAGGGTCTTGAGCAAAGTAATGGGAACTGCAAAAACAATCTAGAACGTATTTGGTAACGCTCTTTACTCCCATGACTCTCCATCTTCTTTTCCCTATGCTTTACTTCCCCAGAAGCTGATGACAATTAAATCTATGGATGCAAAGAACTCACCTCACACCACTCTGCTGTAATTATAACTTTGCTGCCAGCTTCCAGATCTGACAGGCTCCGTCTTGTCTGCTCCTTGATGCTGTGGCATTTATTTACAATCTCAATAACATCTTGTGGAAAATGAATTGTACTAGTGCCAAGGATCAGAGATTGATGTATTGTGAAACGTTAGGAGGAGCAGATATTGAAAGGCAGAGAATAACGGTCTAAGACAACGGACAATTATGTGAATTTTTCAAAGATCTTTAAAGGAGGTGACATCCTTTGCATGCCAAACAAAAAAAAAAAACAAATAAAAAACAAAAAAAAAAAAAAGCAAAAAAAACCCCCACCCTTTTAACAATTAAACATGACATGCAAAGAGAGAAAATTAACATTCAGAAAAACTGACTGACTTTTTTTACTCTGTCCAATTGCATTTTCTGAACAAAATATTTTAGAACTTTTTTAATGAACTCTCATTTATGACAAACTCAGATACGAAACATTGTACTCTGGGAAGCATAAGCTTTGCAATACCATTGCACTGGGCTTTCTAAAGGTAAATTGCAAATCAGTTCAGGGTGGAACGCCATTTATCTCTCAACCATACTATGATGAAGACTGTGTTTTCTAGTCTATGGGTTTGAAAGTGCTTCCAAACTCTTGATTCCATGTGTACATCCCTACTACATCTCAATCCCATACCAAGGCAGAAGACATCCCACACACCTATGGCACCTCCTAAAACTACCCTTACCCCTCAAGTGCCCTGGTAACTTCAAGAAGGAAAACCAGCAGCGTAGAGCAGAAGGTGTGTTTGGCACATACCTGTTAAGCCAGCTGGAAGTAATTACAGAGCCCTTCACAAAGGCCTGATTTCTACAATTTTTTACCCTCCCTTACTTCTGACCCTCAAGCATAGATGCTGCATGAGGTGCCAGGCAGTATAAGTATAGCCTGCTGTAATGATTTATTTCTCCATTTTGGACCTGCATCCTGTGGCATTTCCATCAGAATGACTGTTTCTGGAAGGCAGAGGATTGTGGGCCACTGTCCTTTCACAAATGCACAGGTTTCAAACAATATCTTCTTAAAGAACACTTTACTACCTTGGAAGCTGTACTGGTGGCTAGCATTCAGCCCAGAGGCTGGCATTCCTCTTTCCGGGTTCTTTTTAGCACTGTCATGTGCAATTCTGTTACCCAAATAGTGTAGATAAAATAAGGCAATGTGTCCTTTTCTACCCAGTAGTGGCAGTTTATTTCTTATGGAGCTTGTATTATGTGTGGAAAACTAGTCATCTGTCAAAATTGTTTTTTTCATTAATAACTTCATAAAACTTGTAAGGAAAGCTTAGTGTTGCCTATGCCATTGCCTCAGTGGAGCAGAAAATATTTTGCCTTGCCAAACAACACTGTGTCCCAGAAATGCCATCTCTCCAGTGTAGTAATCCTCACATTTCTTACTTGATTGGCAAGAACAATGAATTCTGAAGCAGAGTATAGTATTCTGAAGTCTTCTTGGACTTCAGTAAAGCCTTTGACACAGTTTCTCACAGCATTCTGCTTCAGAAACTGTCAGCTTCTGGCCTGGACAGGCACACACTCTTCTGGGTTGAAAACTGGTTGGATGGCTGGGCCCAGAGAGCGATGGTCAATGGAATTAACTCGAGCTGGAGGCCAGTCACAAGTGGGGTTCCTCAGGGCTCGGTACTGGGTCCAGCCCTGCTCAAAGTCTTTATCAATGACCTGGATGAAGGCATTGAGTGCACTCTCAGCAAGTTTGCAGATGACACTAAGCTGGGAGGGAATGTGGATCTGCTGGAGGGTAGGGAGGCTCTGCAAAGGGATCTGAACAGGCTGGACTGCTGGGCTGAGACCAGTGGCATGAGGTTCAACAAGGCCAAATGCCGGGTTCTGCACTTGGGGCACAACAACCCTATGCAGTGCTACAGACTGGGGGAAGAGTGGCTGGAGAGCTGCATGGAAGAGAAGGACCTGGGGGTGTTTGTTGACAGCCAACTGAACATGAGTCAGCAGTGTGCCCAGGTGGCCAAGAAGGCCAACGGCATCTTGGCTTGTATCAGAAATGGTGTGACCAGCAGGTCCAAGGAGGTTATTCTTCCTTTGTATTCAGCACTGGTGAGACCGCACCTTGAGTACTGTCTTCAGTTCTGGACCCCTCACCACAATAAGGGTGTTGAGGCTCTGGAGCGTGTCCAGAGAAACAAAGCTGGTGAGGGGGCTGGAGAACAAGTCTTATAAGGACCGGCTGAGAGAGGTGGGGTTGTTTAGCCTGGAGAAGAGGAGGCTGAGGGGAGACCTTATTGCTCTTTACAACTACCTAAAAGGAGGTTGTGGAGAGGAGGGAGCTGGCCTCTTCTCCCAAGTGACAGGGGACAGGACAAGAGGGAATGTCCTCAAGCTCCACGAGGGGAGGTTCAGGCTGGATATCAGAAAAAAATTTTTCATGGAAAGGGTCATTGGGCACTGGAACAGGCTGCCCAGGGAAGTGGTTGAGTCATCTTCTCTGGAGGTCTTTAAGGGACGAGTGGACGAGGTACTGAGGGGCATGGTTTAAGCAGTGTTAGGAATGGTTGGACTCGATGACCCAGTGGGTCCCTTCCAACCTAGTGATTCTATGATTCTATAATTCTGTGATTCTATAAGCTAAAGGAAACTTTCAGTTCTCAAAGAGAAAAAACAGAGGTGTTTTCAAGTGATACCAGCTTGTGCCATTTTCCTTTTCTAGAAGTTCTTTGATGTATTCAGTGAACACACCAGTGCCTAAGGCTGAACTCAGTTATGATACTGCAAGTCAAGGCATCAGTGGACATAAAGTAGTTTGTGTTTACTGCAGTCATCATGGTTCTGCAGGTCAGATTCCCTCACTATATATGATACACGTAATATTATTTCCCTGATGGGCTTAAAAGCCTTTTAGTAGTTGTGTGTGGTGGGAGAACAGTGACTGTTCGTCTAATTGCAGGAAGCTAGAAAGTAATTTCCTGCCCCCTGGACTTGACAGGAAGTTTAGTGTGATCCTCTGCAAGTGCAGCAATCAGTGACCTGTAAGAGACTTCTCCACTGACTGGCAGAATAATCTTGAGGGAGAGCAGTGCCACTCAAAAAGGGAGGAAAGAGAGGTATTTCTCAAAGCCAGCTCACAAGATAGATACTGTTGCCAGCCATTACAGGACCGGTTTGTGCGTAGAATCCTGCTCAGCTCTTTCAGCCGCTGCTGCTTGCTATGAATACACACAGACAAAGAGGAAATAGAAAAGAATCAAGGAAACTGAAAGTGCTAACGTATGCAGAAAGAGTGCAATGTTCCCAAACAAGACACAGCACCAGTGATCTTCTAAGCTAGCTCACCCACTGGACTGTTGCCAAAGTAATCCCCCCTTAGTTTGGGGTTGTTTTTCCTCATAAAGTAACTGCAGTTTTGAAGGCAAAGCCCATGAAAAGCAAATCCGGTTCAGATTTTGGAAATTGATTAATGATTAAATATATTTAGATTGGTCCCTTGCAAAGTAGTAAAGATTTGCTGATGACACAGTGCATTCTTAAGGGAAATGGATGTTAATTGCTGTCTAGACATTTTATTACTACAGTGGGACACTAGCCATTGACCATCTCTCTTCCTTTTTTTTCTCAACACATTAAACTATAGGTCAGGTTAAATTGTTTGTTTGTTTCTGCAGAAGATAACAATGTGATTTCAGAGTGGTATGTAACTGAGAACTTTGAGATACGAATCATATCTCTTTTAAAAGCAGTGCAGCACGAAAGTATCCAAGTGACAAACATGCTACCATTTTTCAAGGTACATTTTTCTGATTGAAAATGCAACTGTGTCCACTGAAATTTTAACAGATCCCTCTTCTTCACACACTGCAAACATTCAGCAAGTCCTCACTCCTCTGTCTTTGTCTGCCTCGGAACATATTGGAGTTTTTTAACCAGCTTCAGGGCTGGGTAGGATGCTTTGACTTTACAAGCATAAAATGCTACATTACAACATTTAAGTTTAAGTTAGTGTCATATTTTGCTGAGATTAAAAGACTAATGACTAGATGGTCTTAAAGGTCTTTCCCAATCTAAATAATTCTGTGACTATTTGTCTGGTTGTCTAGTAAGCAAGCAAGCAGTTAAAGATTAATTCAGAAGAAAGTAAATCTCTTCATCAGTAGCCTTCAGCATAGGAGAATATACTTTAAGTCAGTTGGCCTAATTCTGATCTTACCTCAGTTTTCCATCAGTATAAATATGTTCTTGTCAGTCAGCTTGATACTGATTTACAGCAGGGTAAGCAAAACAAGACCATTGTTTTTACAAGCTTCACTTATGCTGCTAAGTGATGCTGATTTACTCTAATGAGAATGCGTCTGTTCTTCACAAGCCAGGTGAGAGGATTCACAGTAGTGGTTCTTCCTAGAGAAAAAGTAAGAAAGTGATGGGAAGAAAAGTATGTTCATTCAAAAAATGCTTTGTTAAACAGCAGATGACACACCACCCACCTTTTCCATTACATGGCTCAAAACTCTTAGACTTATTGTATTTAAAAGAGACAGTCCTACAATTTCATTTCATCATGCATTTGCCACTCCATTCTACTGTCCCTCTTCTGCACCTTTAATGTAGTAAAATCAGATCCTTTATTTTCGGAGATTTTTTTAGGAGATTTTTTTTTTTTTGGAGATTTATTTTGTGTCCCTGACTAACTAACTGACTCAGGTACAGGAGGTGATGCTATCAGGGATAGCCTGTGACATTCTGGCGTTGTTAAGAAAGGTCCACCAATTATCTCCAGTTGTAGTCCCACCACCTGCAGGTAACAACATGGCAACCTCACCTACAGAGGAATCTCATGATGTTCAAGGCCTAAAATAAGCTTTTATTTTAAAAATTCTACACTGAAAATCATCTTTGGCTAGCTCTTTTCAGCAAAAGAGCTCAAACCACTTTGCTAACATAGCCATTGCCCCTTTCCAAGAATTCAAAATGAAGCAAAAAAATTAAGAACCTTGAAGAAAACATAGCTTCTTTCCAAGGAAAATTCCATAAGAAGAAATCTTGACCAAAAAAAACCAGAAGAAGCATGTTTCAAAAATATAATGTCAAATGTTCGTTTTCGATTTTATGGGGAGTTCCTCATGGTACTGTGGCTGCTTTGTACCCATCTGACTTGTTCGGAAAGGATGCCTGAAAAAGGATCACAGAATAAATCTAATGTCCACGAATTCAGACAACCTCCCTGTTTTCTCTGCACCTTTCTACTTCAGAGAACTTTCCTTGATCAGAAGTTACAATTCCAACACCTTGGGCTATTCTCTTATCTCACATCAAGATCCAGAACCACAATGCCCTACTCCCAAAGCATTTTGAAAAGCCAAGCTGCTGTGCAGTGGTGAAAGAACTTATAAAATTGCTCACAGAAGTTACCACAGAAGCATGAATGGCAATGGCATTGTTAGCACTGCTGTGGCAAAATCTTGTATAAGTAGAGGTGATGATAAATTGCAGAAGACTGAAAATAAATTTAAGTACCATTTTTAAGCTTATTAAAGATCAGGATAATTTTCAGTGTCGGAGATCTCCAAATTCAGTGTGTATTATAGGAACTTTTCTGCATGTGCAAAGAGTAAATATTGCAGGCAAATTAGCGCAAACTCCTAATCTAAATGCAGCTAAATCAGTTGACCATGGTCTCAGTTTTGTCAGTAATCAAGACAAGCTGAACAGGCTGTCTTCCCTTTTCCTCTTTTGCTCAGGGTTGCCAGACATTTACCTAGTTTTAGAAAGAAGAGCTGGCAGAGCATTCTTCTGAAGTTCTTCTGGCTCCTTTGACAGATCTCATGTGGACAGAAACAAGATATTGGGGAGGGTAGTGACTGTTTTGGTAAGCAAAGATAGTTCTAGAAGACGTCTGTCTAAAGTTTAAGGCTATAAGCCCAAATCCATTTCACAAGTGGCTGTGCAGATAATTATTATGTCCTTTCCCACCATTCAGTGCCCTTTTTGCACCTCTCAGGTAGAGACCACCATCAGCTCATCTGTGCTGGCAGAACTTCTAATCCCCCTTAAGGAAAATCTGCTAAATTAGCAGTAACCGTGAGACTGGGATCAAGCAATTGATTTTTCTGAAGTATATTAGGAAGCACCATACAAATGCATTGTAACCACCAGTTGGTGAGGAATGACAGCACCTGGGGCAGAACTATCTTCAGGTTGTAGCTGGAAAAGCCTTGGTATTAGAGATAAACATTGCAGGTTTGCCCAGGTTTAGATGGGCAAATTTAATACATATCTATGCTAAACTGCAGAAGTCTGTGGGCCTAGATGTCATCCTCTAGGTTTTTAAAGGTCTAGCATGCAGCAGTGGAAGAAGGGAGAGGAAGGAAGAGGAAAGGCAAAGTCTTTATACTGTAAATAAGTGATAAATTTAATTATTTGCTGTGATAATTAAACAATCATGCTAGGCCTCTCTGTTCCTATACACAATCACAACAGAGCTTCTGTTACTAACTAGTCACCTCGTCAGATGTTAAACAGGATGTCTCTTTTATTAAAGAAGACCTTTCAGGCAAGGAAAAGCATGTTTTGACTGGAAAGTGCCAATCATGTGAAGGGGGGCAGTTAGGGGAAGGATGGTGGTGAAGGTGATGGATAATAATATTCCCTAGATTATCTAAGAAGTGGGGGTTTCCCTCTGGAAGAGAAGGCAGCAAGAGGAAGTCACAATCTCAGACAGTTTGCACAGATGGTGACCACCCTTAGTCAACATTCTTGTAAAAATGGCTGTATACCTTTTTCCCCTTAGTATATACAGAGAGAGATAAAAAAGGGAAAGCAAAAAAAAAAAGTCAGTGGAAAAGTGCTTAAGTAGGCAAAATCTGTATGAGTACATGAAGGGAGGAGGAGAGGGAGAAAGAATGTCATTTTCCTTCCTCGGCTTTTTATTCTTTTTCAAACTTCTCTTTCTTCTCTGTCTGGCCTCATTCAACTTTTCAGTCTCTCACATCCTGAATGCTCATGGTCTCTGGATCTTGAAGAAAGCAAAAAACTAGTTTAGCTTCTGTAAAAGGCAGAGCAGAGAAGCCTGAAAACTCAACAGGCTTTTTGCCCCACGGTCAGGGACCTGCACTTCACACAACAAAGGTTCATGGACAGAAACAAAAGCCTTTAGATCTCGGTAAGTTACAACTGGGTGGTGGGTTGCAACATTGCAGCAGTGCTTAGAAATAAAAGAAAACTTGATGGGGTTGTTCATTCAGAAAACAACACAACGGTGGAGCACATGTTGCTGGCGAATCACTTGCATGCCATTTGTCTCATAGTTGTTCTCCCTTGCAGCATCTTGTGGTATAATCCGACCCTCAGCATTACCATCCTTTGCAGGAGTCTTATGCAGCTCCCAGCACAGCAGACAACAGGCTGCCTCTGGCCACTGTCTGGGACCTTGCAAAAAACTGAAACCACAGGGAACAACTGATGGAGGATCAGTTGGATATTTACTGCACCGGAACAGAAAGGTTGGCTCATACCCTGGATTCACATCAAGAAAAGAGGTGAATTTGGAATGCTGAATGTAAGTGGTGCTGAGGATAGCAGGTGAATGGACAGAGAACAAGATAATATATGCTATCTAAGAGGTGAACAAAGACAGAAAGTAAGAAATAGAAACAGAGATTGGATGGAGGAATGGTGTAGCCTGATTAACTGGCAAAACAAGGCTAGCTTTGTAGAAAAATAAACTACTGTCAAAATAAAGCAACATTCCAATCTTGGAATCTGAGCTAGACACACTCAGACTGAAAATACAGCAATTTCTTTCTCGCCCTGATGGTGACATGACAAATGATCAGGTTACCTACAGTCATGGTGGCTTTTCCATCATGTGAAAATAAACAAAGATTCATTGAATTTGAAACTATATGCTGCAATTAATGAATGAAATTCTGTGTCTTGATTTATAGAGGTTTATACAGATTTATACACCATTAATAGCACCTTTTACCCTTAATGCTCAGGAATATGCATAGAAGACTGGACAGGAAAATTTAATATATGTGAACAAACATGGAAGGTGCTATGATATTCCATGCTACTCCATGGGTGCATGATGCTTGAATCCAAACAATACCAAATACACTGTGTCCTTCACAGCAGCATAGCAGGCAGCAAGCTAGAAACACATTTCGTAGAACAGAATCATAGAAAGGTTTGAGTTGGAAGGGACCTTTAAAGGTCATCTAATCTAATCTCCCTGCAATAAGTGGGGACATCTTCAACAGGATCAGGTTGCTCAGAGGCCCACCCAACCTGACCTTGAGTTTTCTAGGGATGGGGCTTCTACGACCACACTTGGAACCTGTTCCAGTCTTGAGCCACCCTCATTGCAATTTTTTTTCCTTATATGTAATCTAAATCTACCCTTTTCTAGTATAAATCCATTATCCCTTGTCCTATTGCAATAGGCCTTGCCAAAAGTTTGTCTCCAACATTCTCATAAGCCCCCTTTAAGCACTGAAAGGCTTCAATAAAGGGTCCAAGCAGTTCTTTTCTCCAGATTGAACAACTACAACTCTCTCAGACTTTCCTCATAGGAGAGATGTTCCATCCCTCTGATCAATTTTGTGGCTTCCTCTGGACCTGCTCCAACGGGTCCATGTCTTTCCTGTACTGAGGACTCCAGATCTGGATGCTGTACTCCAGGTGAAGTCTCACGAGAGCAGAGTAGAGGGGCAGAACCCCTTGACTTGCTGGCCACAGTTCTTTTTACGTAGCCCAGTATAGGGTTACCCCAGTTCAAGTTCAGGATCTTGCACTTGGGCTTGTTCAAGCTTTTCCCTCTGATTGGCATCCCATCCCTCAGACTCCCTCAAGGCTTTTGTTTTGAAAGTCTTTACTGTGGGACAGTTTGATATGAGTCACCGTAAGGGTCGGTCAAAGGATCAATTTCTGTCTCAATATTTCCCATCAGGTACTAAGCCTCAGAAACCACAGATGCAGGCCTTACGATAATGGCCAAAGCTGGTATGCTTTGCACCTGCCAAAGCTGGTACAGAACAAATGCTTTGTACCCCACCTCCTAGTCTCCCTGCTACCTGTACCTACCCTACTATTGTGAAAGATCCATGAAGCAACACAGGAAAAGTACTGATGGAACTTACCACACACCCGTACCCCAATAGAGCATGATGATGACTGCTAGCCTTCATTGGGGACTCCAAGTCAACCACCGCCACCAGGAGGAGCGCATGCGCAAGAGGAGGAGACCTACCTCCAAAGCAGACACTCCTCTCTTGGCATGTGTGGCCTACTAGGTGGAGATTGGAATATCTCCACAGGATTGAGGTGGAGCAAAGGCCGGTCGCAAAAAGAAATTAGGTATATTGACTAGCATAAAACACAGCTCTGGAGCAGCTGAATTTTGAAGATCTTCCCCACCGTGACATCACATCAATTGAAGACAGAGGCAGAGGAATGCCTTCTGGACTGAGATCCCCAGAGACGTTGGATGTCTGTGGATCTGTGGTGGTAGCTATAAACCCCTTTTTCCTTCCCTTTTCTCCTCATCCTTTTCCTTATTATCTCTCTCTCTCTATCCAAGCCGCTTTACAGGCACAATTAATAAAGTTCCTTGTTTGGATTGAAATTTAACTCCCTTGACTTGTTGAATTATTGTTTCGCTTTCTTTTCGCACTCCAAGATCATAGCTGAAAAGAACCAACACGTGTCCACTTATGAGTGGACCATGACAGTCACATGCACTTACTCATAAAGGTAATAAGTTAAATCTCAACTATTTGTTTTAGAGGGTATTTTGTTTATTATATGCTGATATTTCACTTATTTCCAAACATTTTTTTAAATATTGTTGTGAATTGAGCTTACAAAGACCTTACATTTCAGTTCTGTCTGCTTCCTCAAGGCAGTAAATTCAACTGTAGATTTTAAAAACTGCTATGCGTAAAATCTTCATTCAACAAAGAAACTGAACTTATTTTATCATGATAGTCTATTAGAAGAATAGTGAAGTTAACACTTCACTATGATTCACATAGCTTCAAAAATAAATTTAAAAATCTGTAACTGTAAAAGAGACATAGTAGGAATAAATTTTGAACCGCTGTATTAAATTGTATAGCATTTCAAAAGGTACCCTCTCAAGTCTCACGTATTCTGTGTTGTCTGATGTAGATGCCAGTAAGCACAAAGTTTATATCCACCTATTTTGTCTGCATGTCGACAACTCCTCCCTTCTGAAAAATTAAAGTGACCCACTTATCCAAAGTCCACAAACAAAACATTCAATGACTTTTGGGTCAACACAAGAGACAAACAAGGAATTCCAACTGAACTGCTTCCCCAGAGGAGGAGACTGGATGAGATTTTACAAAGGCTACTCTGCTCCATGAAACATGGTTCAACTAAAAAAAGAAAAGGAATTCTTTGGGGATAACAAGCTTATAAAACACTGTAATTTAGTTTTGTAACATACACTCCAAAATAAAATGAAATATCATGCTTGAGAGTTTCGATTACCCTCTCCCTATGCAAGATTAGGATGAGAGATCATATTTTGACAGTACTGCAGGGTTTGGGCACACTCATCTGAAGCTTCTGCTGCTGATGACTGCTTCAGACCATGTGCTTGGCAGGATGGACCTGCAAAAGAGCCGGTGCAGCAGCTCCTGACTCAAATGTTGGAGAAATTCATTAGAAGAAGCACTGAGAAGGGTGAGGCAGGGTAAGGAGCAGTAGCTGATGTCAGGAGTTGGGAAGCTGGTGACAAATACAGTTTTTGTCAGGTCCCTTTGCTCAACATAGTGGAAACTGAGAGAACCCTCAGAAAATTAAAGTTTCAAAATTCATCAGCTTCTCTGAGACTTGTTTGGACAGCTTCAGTGTGAATGTATGGTGAAGAAACTCTGACAGGGAAATAGCCCCCAAGGTAAGTATCTAAAATCAAAATAAGCCCAATGGGAACACCCTCTCTTTTGAACTGTTCTTCAGAATAAGGAGGAAAAGGTACTGCAAAGGGCAAATAAATCTCTTCCCTCCTTTAGTTCTGTGATTGAAAACTTTCTGTTAACATTGGCCAATATTAGAGAGTGAATTAAAGCCTTAGAATCATACAATCATAGAATGGTTTGTGTCAAAAGGAACCTTAAAGATCACTTAGTTCCATACCCTGTTCCTCATCCAGCCTGACCCTGAACACCTCCACGGATGGGGCAGCAATAACTTCCCTGGGCAACCTGTTCCCATGCCTCACCACCTTCACAGGAATAAAATTCTTCCTAACATAAAATTTATATCTACATCTACCCTTTTTCAGTGCACTCTTTGATAAAGAGCCCTTCCCCATCTTTTCTGTAGGCCCCCTTTCAGTACTTGAAGGCTGCTATAAGGTCTGCCCAGAGCCTTGTCTTGTCCAGGCTGAAGAACCCAGTCTCTTGCAGCCTGTCCTCATACGGGAAGTCCTCCAGCCCCTTGATCAGATTTTTTTCTGAAAAATCTTAGTCTTAAGAATACACAGTGGGTACAGTACAAAACATACAATGTTTTATTTGGAACATTTTTGGAAGTGTTTTACTAACTTTGGTGTAACACAGGCCAGGTGAACTTGCTTCATCCCTCACCAAGACTCACTTTATTTTTTCATTGGTACTGAGCAAATTCTAAAAAGCCCCAAGTCACCACCACACAAACTGGTGGAAATGAGAAGCTAATGATACCATGCAAAGTCCAAAGTGCATCTTGATTTTCAACAGGCATGAGGCCAGACTCCTCCCTTCTGTGCTACCTAATGCAAGCACTATAAACACAAATGCCAAGAAAAGATGTAGGTTCTTCATAGAATTTGGAAGATTAACTAGCTGTGAGATTAGAAAGGGATTCAAATTAGTTGACTGAAAGAGACACAGATATAGTACACACTATGTAGAGAGAAATCTACACATTATACTAGATATCTGAACATTTTCCAACTGGTTTTACTAGTTTCTGGGTACTGATTTACATTAAAGTATCATTCTTTATTTCTATTGTGTTGGGCAACTCCTTCTTCCTGTAATATGTCTGGTTTAGAACCTCATCTCACTTTAAGATTTGTTAACCTGGAATTTAGAGTTTACTTTTTGTTAAAAGCAAATAGCTCACAGTGCCTTATTTATTGCTGACTGAAATTTGAGCCAGGATGTGGGGAAGGCAGCAGCCTTCTTTCCTGTCTACTAACAGTTAACCGTCTTCAAAATATTTGCAAATGGATTTGGCCTTTTAAGCCTTGTCATTGGAGGATGACTGTCTTTATTTGATTAATGAATGCTCTTTTCTAGGCTTTAGAAATAATATCAGGGACTACATTAACAAGTTGTTTAAGACTTCTAATCTCAGGATGTAGCATTGTTATACGGAGTTCTGTGGCTTTGGAACATATACCTTCCACATGTAGTTTTGGTAGGATTTCCAAAGAGACAGTCAAAGCAGAATGACTTCCCAAACTAAGAGACTAGTGGAGGACAAGATGGGGTCCAATGCTAGACCTAGTTTTATCATTGTTCATGTAATTGAACATCTGTGTTGTGGCAAATGTTTCTTCTCCTTTTTCTTCAGTGAGCAAAATAGGGGATTGAATCTAAAAAGTGGGGAAATGTCAGTAGTTCATTTTTCAGATAACTCTGCCACTACCTGTTTATGATCATAAAGACTGAGATCTTTAACAAATGAATACTGGTTTCTGACATGCAGTGGCTTTTGTCATTTATTAAGCTAGCATGGTGATATAATGCAGTATTTCTACACAATTCCTCAGCAGTGCACCCAGAGACATATGGATCTAAATGTCTTGTATATTAATGAGATTACATGCTCCCAAAGGCTCTCATGGTCAAACCATCGGAGGAAGACAAAGCCACAACAACAAATGAATTATGCTCATTTCTGTTGCACCTCTAGGATTCAGAATTAGCACAGCACTGAGAAAATTAATGGCTTTTTAAACCTGTTTGAAAACGTAGAGATGGGGACTTAACATATAGCTGTCTATCTCAGAGCTAAAGGTCTAAGTCCTCAACATTCAGTGAAGAGAAAAGGATGAGATTTCTCTTATCCAAATATATACATTTAAAAGAAATTGGGTAATTGATCTCTTAAGAATGTTTTTTTTCTGTCCATGAAAGTGGTGTAAAAATTTACCTTAATTAATATACATACTATAATCATCTAAGCTGTGAGAAATGAAATCACCCTCAGTTTTTGCAGTTGAGCACAGAGACAATCCAGCTGGATTTAAATGAACTATCCTGGATCACTAAATTTTTCTGCCTAAGACAGCATGCAAAACTGCCTTACCTAGTACCAGCCTGCCTAGCTCTCCAGCTTCTAGTCCATGAATCAATTTATTTATTTATTGTCTGTTAGGGTATTTGCATAACACACTGCAATCTACAGAGCAGAGCAATTGCTTTCCACTACTTGTTTCAACTGTTTCAGGTGTTTTCTGCACAGAAGGTGAAGAGTTTTGTTTTGATAGGACCTCATGGTCTTGAATAAAGGGTGACATCCAAGTACTCTAGTTCACCCTGCTACCACATAATGGTATATGTAGACATTAGAATTAGAATAATTAGAGTGTGGTTCCATATGTCTGTATATGTAGGTTTCCATTTTCTTGCCCTGATACAGTACTGCAGGATCTCATAGGCATTCATTCAAGTAAGATTCCAGTATCATATAGCGGCATTTTAGATTATTAGACTGGGCAAAGATCAAAATGTTTATACAGATCACCAGAAATACTTTGAACCACTAATATCATCTGAGAAGCATATAGTATTTCCATCGCCTCTTACTATAAGAGGAGAAAAGCAAGTTAAAGAGTGGATGCCATCCAAGAGCTCGCTTCAAAGTACCGTGCACTTAGAAACATTGGACTTGTGTAATTGTCTCCTGATGAAGACACAGGAGGGACAAAGGTTATTAAGAAGCCATTTTCAAATTCTATGACTATTCAGAATCAGATTCAGGTTTAAACTTGTGGTTTTAGACATATTTCCAGGCTTATTTACCTCTGTGGAAAGGCATAATGTATTGGGCTGGCTTTGTCTGTTCTTATTCAACACCTCTATTTATTGCTTTATTGTATTTATTTGTTATAACTGTTACATAGGTTAATAAAATTCAAAACCTTGAACATCAAAGAGAGAATTATGTGTACATATGTGTACATGTCATGAACTACAGGCACTGGGCAAGAGCACCTAAAAGCAAATGGTGACACTCTGATCTTTTTTATTCTCAGTCATAACAATGTAAAATTAAGGGGAACTCCAGTCACCTTGAGAGATGTACATGGGGAGTGAGAGTGCTCTAGCCATTATGCCTGAATGTAAATCACATTTTTCTGAAGGTGATAGTTCGAGGTTTGTTCTGTTTTCGGTTGTGTAATTCCCAAGTTTGCTCACAGCCCAACAGCTTGGGGCTGTTGCAGGGGCCCAGTTGCAGGCTTTGTGACTATATATATATATATTAATGATAATGTGCATAATTTAAAGGCAGAACTAATGTTTAATGCACAAAGCTTTGTGGATCTGTCTATAAGTGACATAAGAGGGTACAGCTGGGCAAGCTAGAACATGCAGAGTGGTGGGATGGTGTGATACTTTGAAGGAGGGAGGAAACTGATATCCGTTCAGACATCTACACTTCAGGCAAGCAAGTGCACTGAGCTACCTGCTGTGGCTGGGGTAGCTTCAGCTCACTTCACCTCAATGGCCACTTCTGGGGGGAAGATGCTGTGTTGCGTAGCTCGGTTGTTCAACTGCATTGTCATCTGAGGGACACCTAGGGATCTTTTCTTTAGAAGAATATGGGTAATTATAGAAAATCATTTGTCCATACAGACATAACACCTGTAAATATATTTTTAAAGTGGTAGTATTCCATACTCACTGCCAGCTATCACAGGCAGGCTAGGACCAGCACTCAGATGTGGCAATTCTAGAGCCAAAAACCATTTCATTTTCTAGAGCAGTCTTTCCCAATTCCTGTCTAACCCTGCTCTGCTGTTCCCTTCAACTACCCACCACCTCATTTTACATATCCAATGCATAGTACTTTAAGGTCTTTTTACTTCTTCCAGCTCTCCACTTAAATACCAAAACAGAATAACAAACCCCAAGCCCTACTGATTCTTGGCAATGTGGAAAAGAAGGCAATTTTTACCTTTCCCACATAGGGACAAAAAGAAGGCCTCCAAAGGGAGGGAAAAAGAAGAAAAGGACTATAATCCATCTACTCAAAATGCTGATGGTTCTGAAAGACATCTTTATGTAAGTGACAGGAAGATGTAGGAAACATAGTCAAAACTGTTCTCCTCTGTTTTTCCTAAGTGCCATGCCTTGTTAGATCTGTGTCATTAGCCATCACTAGAACAGAGAGCGTTCAGAAATTGAGAGAGCATACAGGTGATCAAGCAAAAGAATTTCTACATGAAGGTCTACGTCTTGTGATTTTGAAGTAACTCACATAGGCGTGAGCTTTTTCTGAAGTATCTTTTCACTGCAGAGCTTGACTTGACTTGGCTTTACAATTCTTTGAATATATCTCTGCTGTTTCTGATTTTGGCTGGAACATTGAAAACTATGAGAAAATCAATTCTTACCATCCAGTGAAATCCAAGCAGATCTAGGTGTTTCACAAGTAAGCTCAATGCTGTAGATTTTTAAGAATGAGCAGATTTTATGTAAGCGCCCAGCTCTACGAGTCCCTGGATGTTTGTCATCAAATAGTATTAGAGTACACAGGCATCTTTCTACTTTACTTTACAGGAGCTATCTGCTCCTGAGACAAATCTTTGTCACATAAAAACATACTTTGTTCCAGATCTTGAGTAAAGACAGTAAGATTTAATCCTATTGCATACCAATGCTTCAATGTTTGGAGTATATATCTTACACTGGATTTAGTAACACGCTAAGGTCTGCAAATCTTAAAATGTACAGTTGTAAATTTCAGTTTACTAAAATAGCATTGATTATTTCTTTAAATTTTAAAGGATCATTTTATTTTTTACAACTACCTAGAAAATTCAAAAGATATTGGATATAAAAGATTTGTTTGTGCACAGCGTTTAGTAGAAGTTCTCTCTGTTCTGCAGATCTGTCTTTTATTTCACTGCTAACTCTGGTGAGCACCTAAGGTGTCCCAAGTGATTCAATTTCCTCTTATTGCTTTGTCAGAAACAGCTGAAAACAGAAATCTTTGCTTTCTATATCAGCTGGAAACATAAGTAAACTAATAATACAAAGATGATCTCTTGGACATAATTAACAAACTCCTACCAGCTTTGCATGGCACTAAGGGTGAGCATACATTATGGTGTGAAAACTCTTGAATAAGAGCCAAGACTTGCTACAAATTTTAGGCACGTGGTTCCCATCGGGGCCACTGTCTTAAATTGACATTGTAAGCAGAAGGTACTACAATCTTAGTGAATGGATTTGGCCCCATCTTCAGCTAGATAGCAGTGGAGAATGCTAAAGCATAAAAAAAAGAGAGAGAAATGTCCTAAAAATCATGGAACAGGAGACAAATTGCTCTTGTGCATTGTATACTGAACTAGGTCTCACAGCATCAATAGAAAACTGTACTGAAAAAGGGGAACTGAAAGGTCTATTGAGAAATGGACACTGGGCATCCATCCAGCAAAGCTGATGCACATCCCAAAAACTCAAAGTACTGACATGGTTTCTGTATCATTCATCCAATGCTCTCCTTCCCCACTCTCCTGCACTATCCCTTAGCCACAGAGCAACAGCAATTTAAATGCACAAACCCTACCACAACAACAGAAGAAATGACTGGCTTTTCACACTTAAGCCTAGGAAAACCTTTAGCAACTTTTCAGATATAAATAAGACTCCTATTTGTTTTTCCTTTCACCTCCTTTTAAACTTTTCATATGGGGTTTTATTATTTACTTTTTTAGCTCTCTGAATAAGATGCATGTATTAAAACATTTTCATAGAAAATACTAATTAGCCTGTCCTTTCACAGATCCTTTAGAGATGAGAACACTGAAGCACAGAAAGACCCCAGTTTTCAAGCAACACAATGGAAGTTACTGGCCTTCAAGTGAGAAGCAGAAACATAGATCCCAATCTAAAGATCACTGAAGTCAATGGGACTTTCTGCTGACATTAATGAGTTTTGGATCAAACCCTGAATGACCTGTCCAGAGTCACAGAGCCCATCAGAGACAGAAGGGAAACAGGAGACTGCTATCCAAATTACTTTTTCCAGTGAACCTGACTGGATGACAACATGCTTAAAAACTCTCTTGAAGGTTTACCATAGGCCCTGGCCTGTACTATACATTTTCGATGACACTTTTTCATAAATGAAAAAATTATTTACTGCTTGGACTTTTAGGGGTCATCTTCATTTTCAAATCAGGTTCAGCTATCAGAAATTTCTGAAATTTCTTGTCTGAATTGTCTGCTTTAAACAGAGTAGTTTTTTAGTGTTGTGAGCAGGAACAGGGGTTTTGTTGCTTTTGTGTATTTGTTTAGTTAAAGCCTGGGCTGAGCTACGAGTTTTGGTCCACCATTGAATATCCTCATGAGTTTTATGCCAAACCAGTAGTCTGGCCTTACTCTCAGTTTTTGTGCTTTGACCTGATATCTTTTTTTGGACTGACCAACAGGTTCTCCCAAAGGTACTTGCAGATGGCACACTCTCAGTTAATACTAAAGGCTCATGTATGTGAGTCAGGCAAAATTTTATAGTGACAAAGTAACTCTAAGCTGTGTGTGAGTATGTGCCTGCATGTAAGCGGATAGATACTTTTATATTAATATGCATACACAGGTATCTGTATATAAAGTTAGATTCATAACTTGAATAGTAATACCTAGGTATCATACACCCAGATGTAAAAGATCCTAAAACATTTAAAAATTAAAAGTTGAAGTCATTTCAGCATTCAAGATGGAATAAAAAGTGTTTTTTTCAATAGTAACAAAACCATTTCTTTAAAGTATAGGACTTAGATTTAAGTTGCAATATCCTAACTCCACACTCCAGCATTTAGCCCTGTGCAGACTTGAGCTCAGCAGAGCAATCTGAAGATTGAAATATACAGCTATCAAATTATAAGACTAAGCCTTGTGTTCTGCTTTTGATGAACTGCAACCATCCTCAAACTAGAGGAAAGTTTGGAATAGATACTTGGCATGAGAATTTCTGTCATCTCTTCCTCTCTCCCTTTCACCTTTTTTTCCCCTTTCTTTATTTTTCTTTGGGTTTTTTTTAAATGCAGCTATCAAAAAAAGATCTGGCTTCTGAATTTTTCCTTTATTAGAAAATGGGAACAGTGTCATAAAGGCATTCTTACTTTTTAAAGTTTCTCTTGTGTCTCTTTAACCTGATGTCTTTCTTTGTGTAATGCCTGCCTAGCAATACTAGCACATTGTTTCTGAAGAGCTACAGAGAAGAAAAGGCTTTGATCCAATAGAAACACATAAGTGTAATAGCAGCCAATACCTTTTATTTTCCAGTCTTTCAATTCCCCCCTTCAATTCACAAAACACACACTCACTGATTAAAAATTCCTGTCATTTTTGTTTCAGAAGCCGGGAACCTACAACTTTAAAGTGTGGCAAAGTAAATCTTCTGCCGGAGTGATCAAGGAATTATGCTATTGTCCTTGTCTTTATATTTTCCACAATGCATAAAGCATCACTGTCCTTAATTGTTCTTTCATCTCGCCCATTGACTTGAAATCAGCATTGCTCTCCAGGAGCAGTATTAGCTTGAGAACCGGTAAAGAAAAGGAAAGAAGCTTAGCATACCTCAGCACTGCAGATTAAGTGCCTCTTCAAAGATGTCACCCCAGATGTGGCAGGCTACATTCCTACTTTCCCCTGGCAACAGCTGTGGAGCCACATCAGTGCTACTGCCTTATGTTCCTGAACATTATGAGAAGGAATAAAAGCTGCCTTTTTAACAGCTTAGGTTTGTGTTGGAGGCATAATTTTCTGTTTACATTTGAAAAGGGCAAGCCTTCTTGTGTTTTCACTGCTGACAGCTAAAGATGAGTTGATGCCCCATAAGCAGTGCTTCGGTTTTGGGCTATTTGATAGTACACTGTCTATTTGTTCAGTTCATCATTCCTCTCAGGGACTGCAATCTCTCCTTTACTATGCTGTGATTACAAGCAACTGCTTGTAATATCTTTAATGCCTGTGGTTGAGTTCAGAATTGTTTTTTCACTTCCAATTAAAAGTGGTCAGTGTTGTGAGTTATTGTGAAGTGGCTTGAAATGGGTAGTATGTTGGATTCCAGGGATATTCAACTTTTCCAGCTGTTTTCTGAAAGTGAAGACTTCACACAATGCAATTTCTTGTATGTCTGTGTAAGTCTTTCATTTCAAACCCTGTGATATACACAATTCAAATTCTACTGCATGCAACATTTTCCTCTGATTTCTTTCCTTCCGATTTATGTACTAAGCAATTAGATCTTGACTGCCTTGCCTAGATGTGTTTTGTCTGCTTATTTTGCCAGAATTTCCTGATTTTTTTTTTCATTTTTATTACTCCCGAAATTTTCCCTTTTCTGCTAAGCTGCTTCCTCTCTGTAGCATCAATATTAGATAGTCTCATTGATCTACAAAAGGGATTCTACGTTGCTAATCTCTAGCTGCATTGTTGTCTGACCTGTCTTAGCCTACAGACTGCACATATTTTAGTGAACACTACAACTTGTTTTGCTGCTTTTTCACTATTTAACATATTGTCAGTTCATGCAGAGCTGGTATAAATATATCCAAAGCATAAGTAATCCAAGATTAGTTGATGTTTGTTGGCCTTCATGTAGCCAATTGACTTGGAATCTAGCTTACAAATTTATCACATTTAACACTCACTTGCAAATACATGCCAGTCATTGTCAGATTGGAAAATGAATTACAGAAAACCCTGGAGTAGTCTACACAATACAAGGGCATACCTTTCCTGTAGGTTGCTCAGAATGCAGTTAGGAATAACCTCAATGAAGAAGGCATAAGCAGATCTATTTCATCTACCCACTAGTATAGTAACACAATTTTAAATGTGTGACCTATTCATAATCCTCAGAACATCTTTTTTATAAGTAGCAGATGGATTTTTTTCTGAATGGATCCAGCTTATCTCTGTATGGTTAATAATTTATTATTATATGTGTATATTACACAACTATTTTGAGTTTCACCTTGATGAGAGAAGTACAAAAAAAATGTCTTATTAGGATGTCTCTGTTACCCAGAATTGATTTGTACTGTAGCTAATGAACAAAATGCAATTTTGTTTACAGAATCTGTCCTCTATGTGTAGGTCATTCCTGTGAATATCCTGGCTATTAAGTGACATCAATTCTACCTACCTATTTAAGATGCATGATAAACTAAAAGGAATTTAGTATTAGAGCAATAGTTTAGGACAGCCAACCTGAGCTTATTCCCCACAGAGCATTTTCTGCTGTAGGGAAGTATCTCTGAAAACAGCAGTTCCTCTGTGTTCCTCACACCATCCACAGACATCCAAGCCCCTTGTTACAGATCAGAATATGGATACTCAGGCTAAAGAAACTCCCTTCCATATGGACATGCATGAATGATGGAATCAGATGTGAGAAAAAAGGCCAAAGGGAAGGGAGAGAAAGTGAGGGCAATGTGAAGAAAACGCTCAAAAGGGGTAGAAACTTCTCATGTTACTACACAAAACAGAGTAACAGACATGAGTGAAATACAGTTTTCTTCCCAGCTATATTCTCCTATTGAATACCACAAAAAGCATTACCATGAGTATGCTGTGACTAGGTGGCCCGTGTTACCCACAGAAATACTAATTCATACACACACTTGTTTCTGTTATACCTGTGGAAGACTCATATCATCTAGATGTTCATACAGTGGATTACAAAATGCCCAGTCATTTGGCCATAGATTTATTTCAATTGCAGATGCAAAGGCTAACAGCTTTTGTTAAAAGTCATCTTATATTTGCATGAACAAATCTTAACTAACCTTGCAACTGTACACTTGCATTATTCAAAATTCTAGCCCACGTAGCCATCAATTCAATGTTACTGAAAGTAAAACGTTGCCTTCACTGCTCAAAAGCTACAGACTTATATTTATGAACATTTTTTTTGCAGGAAACTATAAACTTAAGAAATTATGCAAAGAGAAGCTGCAGGTTTTCGATTATACATGTTTGCTGAAGCTAAGCAGATGATTTCAGTAAGACATTTTCTCAAGTGTGTACTTTAAATTTACAAAGATACAGCAAGTTCAACATTAACATTCAAGATCACATTCTTCTCTTCAATGCATGGATGTAGCATGCTCTGGAGACACAGGTGGGTAACAATGTCATTTTGTCCACAGGGCTTAACAAAGCACAAAGAAGGGCAGCATAAGAGTACACAGTCAGTGGCATTGCTGGAGCAGCTGTTTCTGTGATCTCAGATCCTACATACCATATGAATCGTAATACCTAGGCACAAAAGGATTAGTAATGGACAGCGTGAAAGACTGGACTACAAATTCTCTTCCTTGTTTTTTGAATTCAAGCCAGAATTTTCATATTGTTTTACTTAGGCTATTTTTAAATAGACTGAACTAAAGATATTTAATGCTTATTTAATACATGAGTATAATCTACCTTATACACATTATGACTGATAGTTGTGCTTTGCACCCACAAAAAGTCTATTGAATTCTTTTTTTCAGTCCTTAATTCAGGTACAGATACAAAGCCAACACTGCTTATACTTTTCTGTGATGGGCAGCTGCAACTCAGATTATTCTGTGTTAACAGATCTCATGTAACTACTTTTTAGGCGCCAAAGGGTAACTTGAAAGAAGGGTGTAGGTCTTAACCTAACAGAAACAATACATATGCACGGGACATGAAATCTGCTGAGGATATTAAGGAAATGTGAAGAGAAGAAAACTGTACAAATCACTCCAGAAAACAAGAAAAATTTAGAAGTACTTTTCCTCACCATTCATATATATGCCTGGACTTGCATCAAAGAAAGCCCTCTCATAGATAGAGCAGATGTCGCAGAAGAAACAACACCCATTAGAAAGGATGTTATGAACAGATGTAAGAACACTGCTAGGGAAAACAAACAAGCCAGGAAAGAAAGCTTTCATTAAGTAAATAAAGGACAAATCAGGCCAAAAATCCTAGGATCAACTAACCTATTAAATTCAAAAAAAAACCTTCAGTACCGTAAACATACGCAGAACTTCTCTCAAGGTGGAGGAAAAAAAAGTCCCTCTTCTGCCTTCTATTTAGTGTAAGTTTGGTGCCTTAATAGACAAAGTGCAGCATTTCTTTCCCACCCTCCCATATCATCTTCTTAAAGATTTGGTATTTAAAATAAGTAAAAACAAAAGCTCAGTCATGGGCAAAGCTGTGTGCTAACATTACTGCTTTATAATTTCTAGGAAAAAAAAATGGCATAGAGCTCTGGCCAGAAATAAGACAATAGATAATTAGGCATGCTGGAAGTTTTTATCTACATAAAGCTATGTAGATATGTGCTTTCTTACCTGTTCTGACACAGGACACAGTAGTAGCTAATAATTTTCCATAGCAATTCTTATCACTGAGATAAAAGACACAGAAGCCATGTGTTTTTTTTCAGAATGGCTAATCGGGGTCAATCAGCAAGCATACATTTAGTTCCTCTTGTTGCTATCCTTCAGAAAATTCAACCTACACCTATGACCTGTAACAGAATGGGGGAAATGGAAAAGGAGAGTGAGGCAGGGGGTGAAAATACAGAGTCCAGAATCAAGAACCTAGAGAAAGAGAAAAGGGAAACTGAGAGAAAGACAAGCAGTGGAAGAAAAAATAGGTGCAAGAGAATCAAAGACAGGAATGTTGCTCTCAAAGTCAAAAAATAATGATTTTGCATGATTAGTCTAAGTGGATTTCTTGAGCTATTTAATATTTTTTTTCTGTTTATTATTCTCTTCTGTATAAAGTGTGGGAGGCCTAATACGCTCAGGAGTCTCCTCGCATGACTCTGGGATGAAAGTGATTTCCAAATGCACAGAGTTAGGAAGAGAGAAAAGATGCAGAAAGGAAACCATATGGAAGCACAGAGAGCAGGAGGATGAAAAAGAAAATTAAGCTAATATCACAACAGAGAGATTGGAGAAAGCATGAAAATAATAGGGATCCATATGTATGTTCAGAATTTCCTGGGAAGAGATATGGTAAGTGAGCCAAAGAAATCTTGTGCAGTGAGTCAGAATTTCAGACCATCTCAGATCTGCAACACTGTTGACGTCCAGCTTTGATATGCCTATGTAGTAGAGATATCCAGGGCATGCTAAACTCATAATAGATGGTCTGAACAAATCATCCGTGCATGCACAATGCTCAAGCATTGGATTTGCAGGTGTCCAGAGGCACCCAGAGAACTACTGGTCTAACCAAACTATATGGCAAGAAACAAAATCCTTCTTTCAATTTTCTTGTGAAAAAAAAGTCTCCAGAAACTCGTACACCTGGTGGCCTGAGGAATTCTGCAGAAACCATAAGAAGGAGCACAACAGAAGTAAGTAGTAGAAAGATGAAGAATGATTGAAGAAATATCACCTGCTGGAAATCAGGATCTCTTCATAGTGGCAGCAATTATTGTGATCAGAAGAGGCGATAGTGGAGTAAAAAGACTAGCAGTAATGTCTGTATTATCAAATACTTAGAAGTAAGGCAGTGCCAAATATCTAAAAGATCAGAGAAGAGAGAGAGCAGAAAGAGCGATTAAAAAGGAGAATGCTGGAGTATAGCAGTATATCCCAGTTGTGTCCAATTCCACCTGGCTTATAAGATCTATTCCTTGTCAAATTCAACTTTAATGATTGTTTGCAAATAAATCACTAAGTCCAATTTTTATAAAAACATACCAAGTGTAATGGAATGGTTGAATTCTCAGAAAGTGTAAAACCGGTATAGATGACTCTACAATAGCCAGCGGGTGAGGACGTACATGGTCAGACCATGTTGCCATGTCCAGTATTCCCAAAATATAGTCTGACTCAAAGTTAAAGAGCTCTGATTTGCAGTGGTATACTATCAGGGAAGAAAAGACAAAGGACGGAGGAAATGTTCCCAGAGACAGCTATACCTTTGACCCACCAGTTATCCCATTTCTCTTTAGACACTGTTGAGGGTTTAGTCTGGTGAGAAATTAGTGTTTTCATTGCCCCTTTAAAGAAGTGGTCTGAAAGCACTTTATGAGCCATGTGTATTAGTGCTTATATTTGTGTAGGTCTGTTGAGTTTCAATCAATCAGCCTTGTTTCAGAAGACTTTAATTTTGCTCTCATTAAGTATGTGTGAGTTTTGTGTGTGTGCAGGCGCATATATTTATCCCTGTCAGCATTCAGAAAATTACATGCCCCTAGTTAACATATTGTACAGTACTAGAAATTCTCATGAATATCACTTATCACAAAGGATAAGTTCGTCCAATGGAATGGAATGGAAACTTTTCTCATTTTCCAACAAATTGCCTCTGCTAAATACACAGATATTCAGCATCTGTGCTTTTTTTATTATGCTTGTAAAGTGTAACTGTTCAAATTGCCACTTCTGCTGTGTTTTCAGAAAGTCCCTGACAAAACCTCTGTCAAGAATTTCAGACATTAAAATAACTCCAAAACATATTTAGAACTGAGACACACTAATATGTTTTTCACATTGTCCTCATACAATAGCTTTGCTTCAGATAACAGTCACCGTGAATTTTTTAATCATGTGTTCACAGTAAAAATGCAAAGGCAAATCACATGCTGAGTGAGATTTCCAGAGTTTGTCCTGAGCAAACTGAAATTTTCTCTCTGTGACGTCTTATCTCTTTTTAACTTTAGTAACTTCTTTCACCGCACACGAAAAAAGTCTCCAGCAACTCTTCTGTCCTTCCTTCTTCCTTCAGTACCACTTGTAACCTTTAGTCCTTTCATTTTACTTTGGGCTACAAGGGTATAAAATACGTAATTAACAACTTCTTTATTGCCTCCGCAACAGTAATTGCCATGTATAGCCTTGAGGTACTAAGAATAAAAAATCATTTTCTTCCCCCTGCCCCTTGTATTTAACTAGCGCTCCACAGTTGTTATTAGGATCTTGCCAAAACTTCACCTTTCACAAGAACCTTGTGATAAAAGCGTAATCCCCACACAGTGACCTCTGCATGCAACAATCAATACTTATGCTGTAATATTTCCCCTTCTTGCTGTTTCAGAACAGCCTTTTTGAAAAAAAAAAAACAAAACAGGCTGGAAAGAGATTAGATTATCAATTATCATGAAACTGTCTGCAACTTCAAAGGGCTGCATAGCAAGGGAAACCATAGTTTATCAGGACTGTAAGCGTCCTGCAATTATCTCTCATGTCACCCAGATGTAGAGCAGTAGTTGGGGGAATAGCTTGGGTCTGTGGTGAGAGACTGGACTGGTGGAAAAATATAAAAGCAGCATTTTCTTTGAAACATGAATCATTGGTTTTGGGTCAGATATTGACAATAAGTAGGATCTTGAATGTGTTAACTACGAGCAGCTCAATCCAATATACTCATGTATCTATGCAGAGTGAGCATTTTATCGATAAGCAGACATGAGACGCTTTCTTTTTCCCTGAAACTCCAATTTTTACGTAGGTCAACAGATTGTTAATAGTGTGTCAAAGAATGATGCATTGATAGTCAGTAAAACTGCAAGATGTTTGTCCTCAGTCATTCCCACAAGCATTATGCCTATGGGTTTGCACAGGAAAACAGCTTTGCAAGTCAAGTAAAACACAGAACTTTGGAAGCAATACTCGAGCTACTGACATCACTTCCTGATGCAACGTGACATTTTTGTTTGGTCTTGTTTTCCAGGGGGATCCATGAGGCTCCAGTTTGACCTGTGATATCTTAAGACCAGGAACAATGGAAAATTAATGTAATGTTTATTAATACATAGAAAAAGCCTCTGGCTATACAGAGCACCAAACAAGAACAACCAAAGCAGCATGTAGTCACAAGTCTGGTTAATGTGCAACTGTCTGTGTCAAGATATGATATACTGAATGAAAATAAGTCCATAAAGGAATTTTACTTAGTTATGTTCCACCCCACAGCCCCTGTATTCCACCCTTGACCATGACCACACAAGGACAAAAAAAAATAAGATTAGCAAAGCTGGACAACTTTATATGGCATAAACAGGACTGGCCCTTATTATGTGTAACAAAGATAAGGAAGTATAATTTTAATGTGTTTAACTTACATAACATGCAAGAATCCAAATGAACTCCACAGCAACAGAGATAATAATATGAATTTTATGCATGGGCCTAACTCTGCTATGGACAGAAGGTAAGAATTCCTATCACCAAAAATGTGTACAGGTGAGGAATAACAGAAGAGAGACCTAGCTGGGCTAACACAGTAGAACAGAATGAATAATATTAGAAGCATTATTTTCTTGCCTCCCTCTTGTTTCTTCACAATTGTTTCTCTATGACACAGCGCTGGGTTATTTGTTGTTGACACTTCCACAGAATTGCTTCTCACCCAAGAAACTGGATAATGCCTAAGCTGAGTCCAAACATCAGTCTATGGTTTCCTCATGCTTTCAGCCAAGCAAACTATAATGGTGGAAAGACCTAAACTCTGAGGAAGCCGAGAAGATTAAGTAATTATAAACTCTGAGTGGAATATCTGGACCTCTTGTACATTTTTATTTCCTGTTAAGGTACGAAACAGTCCCCTTACAGAAGACAATAAATTTTTACATTAAAAAATCCTCAGAACCATATCTGGCAAAGAACTAGGGTTTAGTTCCTCCAACAAGAAAGGAGAAAGAAAAGCTAAAATCATTCACAGTGTATGTATTATTTCTATCTCCAGGTGGCTGTTAACCAGGCAGTGTAAGAGCCCTTCAGACTCCTGATGGCCCTCTGAGGATGTGCTGGGCATAGAACACAGTATTTCAAAGTAGTCGTAAATACAGAGACTATGCCCCACTGTTTCCTAGGGTAGCTGGTATCTATCCCATTAAAAGTCTCTGATGACCTATGGTAATACTAAGAGGTCAAAGGGTTGAAAAATCAGAGAAAAAAAGGATCAGGTTAATTTTTTTGTGGACAGTTTTGTGGCTCATCTTTCCACAGCTGTCATTTTGCCACCTGCTGGTTTTTAACATACTTCTCTCTAAATAAAGTGGTTTCAACTGAAATCTAATTCACTGATTCCTCATGCAATTGTAGAGATAAATCTAAACCTAAATCTATACTTAGAGACTACTCTCCTGAGTTGGTGTACATTTAGTCTCATCTCAAAAAAGCACTGGCAAGGCAGGATACCCCAACTTTGACCATTGCATGTTAAGGACATTGAAAGATTACAGAATAATGTTTGGTGTAAGATATTGCGAATCCAAAAGTCTTTTTTGGCTGCTTTTTTTTCTTCAGATGTCTCTAGATGCAGACAGGTAGGGCTTTTCTGTGAAAATAAGCTTTCCCTCTTGTTTGAGAACATATTTTGTCCCCATATGACACTGATACAACCTGGGACTGATTTCCTTTGCTAACAGCTGAAAGAGAAGACATATTTAACAAGGCTGCATTTAGCATTTCTATTAGTTAAAGCTAACTTTTAGTTAGTTACATGTATGGTATTTTTTATACTAAAAAATCTTCAGAAATACTAAGATTTGAAAGATAGGCTTGCTACAGATTTATATGACATTGCATCTAGTCTTCAATGATGTCATGGTGTCAGATGAAACAGTTTCCTGGGGGAAAAAAGTGCAGCTAATCAGTTAAACTCATTTAGGAATTAACTTGAGCATCTTATTGTCAGATTAAACTCTGAAGATTGCCAATGATCTTTTGCCAGTGTTAACACCAGATATACAATTTTTTCATGTGCATTTCAGATCAGGAAAATGAAAGGCATCTCTTCATAAAAGTTGTGGTACATCATGTCTGTTGTAGTAGTGCAGATTGACCTTTGCTGGATCAGGTCTGCTTTTTCTCTTTGTTTTGCTGAAGGAAAGTCTTTTCTATAAGAAATACATATACGTGCTTGTAGTAAAATAAAACATTATTTCCTGCCTTCCCCATTTCAGACTCAAGGAAATGAGTACCTTTCTCTGCTATATACAACTGACTGTTTTGCCTGTGATTTTCTTCCTATATTTTTTGCTTAGAAGGCAGTTAAAGAGTGTGGAAATGACACTGTATCATCTCCAGCTGAGTCCTGCTTTCATTCTGAGCTGGGCAGAGCCTCCAGGACCATCTAATTAGCGTTTAAATGAGAGTCAAAAGTGCGCTTCTGAACCAAATCCTGCCATCGATGCCATGTACTACTCTCTAAGTGTGGAGCAATCTCAGAGACATAAACTGGACATCTTTCAGATGAAACTGTACCAGAAACTGCAGTTCTACCACTAGGGCACATCAGAGCTGTTCTAAGAGAAACCTCCCCAAAATGCACTTGGCATAGATGCTGTGTCCTCTGCACCAGCTGTATCACTCCATTCAGCCATTTTACAGTGCTGCACCACTTGCTAACATAGATATAGTCATACTCCTTCTCCCAGCTTCCTGGCACACTGGGGGCAAGTGCAGGAGGGACTACATTATGAGACCAGAGAGGTCCATGTTGCACATTTGGCACTGCACATGCTCTTCTGAGCACAGGGACAATTAAATACATTTGACATAAACAGCTTCCCTGTGGAACAAGGACACCTTGATAGCCAAACTGTTATTTATGTAACTGGAGGGTTATATAAATCAGCAGGCTTTGAGGGTAAAAACCATTTGTTTGTCAAGGCTCTGTATAATGTCTGGCACAGGAAGGCCCTGATCCATGACCTAGCCTCTAGGCACAACCAAAACACAATAAAAAGAATTTGCCTGGCCACTGGGCAAACAGAAGAGAAAGATAGCTCCTGCCTTGCAGAGCTTACCTCTCCTGATAATAAGGGGATGGTTCTTTCATACGCAAACAGACATCTTAGATTTGTTTAGATACCAGGAAACAAATTGTATCTAAATATCTAAGTCCACACATCTCCCTTATTAAGTAATTATATGATCTAAGGTCTTGGCAACAAAATGATCCTTTAGATAGAAGTTTGCTGAAGTCAGGAAGCCAAGACAGAAACAACCTAATATTTTCAATATTCTCAACAAACAGTACAGCATGAGATTTAAAACATAAGTAAACCAGAACTACCTGGTAGAAGCAGGCATCAGTTCATTAAAGAGGAGGTAGCTATACCATTTTACACCAGATGAAGAACATGTCTGAGGAACATACTTTTAAGTATCTGCTTTTGTCTATTGCATCCAACCATCCTTCCTCAAGCAAATACAGATTTTGCATATCCAGCATAAACATGAATGTGCTTTTTGCAGGTTTTGTCTCCATAAGATATTCTTGTAGCCCCAGAAGTTTGATCATTCACCCTACCAAACATCAATTTTTTTGCCTTCGCAATCATTTCCTGGCAGAGCTGGATTAAGACTTCTTCACAGCACACACAAAATGGGATCCAGGACTCTAACTGTAGGAAAGGGCAGATGTGGGATGAGATGGATCCAAGATGCAGAGCTGCTGGCAGAAAAAGCTGTGGGAAAGCCAGGTTTGCTGCTGCTGTAGTTACTGGTATGAGGCAGTGCTGGGGGATGTTCCACCAGTAGCAGATGCTGAGCCATGTGCCCCTCAGTCTCTTGAGGGCAACAGAAGCCAAGGCTTTTCAGGATTTCCCAGTAGGACCATAACCATATCCTTGCTTTAATCACTACCTATTTTATATAGCCAATGAGGCGGTTTCCAGTGTAGGGGCACAGCTGAGGACACCAACTTCAGGAATTTCTTAAAACAACCTTAAAATTTCACAACCAAAGGCAGCATTTCATGAAACTATTCCCTTAGGTAGGACAACTGTTTGTGTTAAACATAAGCATATAACCATATAGGTGGAATTAAAGTCAGATAGATGGGAATTTGGTGATATGAGCAGTTCAGAGCTTAGTTATTTTGGAAAACAAAGGTTGCTCATTTCTCAAAGCATGGTCAGATACACGGTTCATGTGAGTTTATTCTTTGTTCTGTACCGCTGAAAGTAATAAACACGTGCTCATCGTTCTTGTGTCCAAGAAGCCGTGCAGATACAAGTCCTTATCTATGTCATGTATTTGTGCAAGTCTCATTGGAAAAGGTGGGGAAGCAGTCATCCATCTGTCCCTCACTCGAACACTTAATTACTTTATCATTACGAGTTGCTGTTTTATAAATGCTGGGCCAACACAGTGCTGAAGTGCATTAGTGAAGTTCCCCTGCCTGATGGACTTCAAAGCTACCAGAGATCATCTTGTCTGACAACCTCAGGGGCTCAGACCACAGAGTTTAACTCACTCACTTCCATATTAAGGTGTAGAATGCACATGGATCTACACATGCAGCAACTCTATGAAACAGGAAAATAGCAAGCTGCCAACTTAAAGTGGCTTTCATTAAATATATGCAAAAAGCATGAAGGAGGAAGGAAATTAATATCTTGGAACAAGATTCGCCGCATCTAAACCTTTAAGCAACAATGAAAAATTCAGCATGAAGTTGATGCTAGGTCTCTCATCTGCCGACGTGATCAGTGGATGAGCACCTCCTTTTTGAGTCATCCCACTCGCCTAGACTTTTTATCCTAAGAAGACGGTGGATTAATGTCTATGGGAGGTGCCTGACATTTGCATTAATGAGAGGGAACTTGGGTGACTAACCTCACTCAAGCACCTGCATATTAATATGACAGAATTCAGGTGAGACAAATGTCACCTGAAGAAAGAAAACACAGATTGCATCTTTTTTTAAAGAAGCGAAAAGATGTCAGAGGCAACACCTGACAGAGTGAATTCTGCCCATGTCTGATATTTAGTTTAGGAATGTTGTACGTGATAGTGAGTCAAACCTGCTCAGCGAGGTAAGGATATGCCTTTGTCCAAACTTCCACCTACAGGCCTAAGCACAAAGAGCCCGCCAGTGCAATGTGCAGAAGGATCTAGCTGGACTTCCGCTGGTCTGAGTGAGAGTTCAGCAACTAGTTGCTTATGAAAGTATGGTTCAACAAGAGTTGTTGATGACCTAAGCAAGAAGGTCAATTTTCAGGTTTCCTGTAAGCAATACAAATAATTTCTCTTAATATCAGTTGCAAAACTTTTTTTTATCAGTATTCATCTTGTCTGAAGTTTTTATGTAAACATCACAGTCTCTGCATTCATTTGTAGAAAGTTCTGTACATTATAAAGTGTAGCAATAAACATGGTAATTCCTACAGGATTAAGCACAGTGAGCACAGAACAATAAGGGAATAATGTTTACGATCAGGAAATACCAGCTTATAGCAAACTAATACATATACACCTGTTCACTGAAGTGCCACATTTACTTACAAATGTCTATTTTTTAATCATATGTGGGCACTGCAGTATTTAAATTTGTTTACATTGAGTGGATCCATAGTACTTACTCATGGTTTTAAATATAAATGGAAGAATAAATTAAATTAATACAGTATGAATATGTAACTGGGAACGCAAGAGGGTAAAATTCTTAATAATAAATAATATTCACAAATTCAGAGTTTTCTTATTGTGCATCAAAATGTAATGAATCATGTCTTTCAGATCAAGCACTAGTTAGAGCCTTGGTTCTGTAAACATCACTTGGAAATTGTCCGCTGACATCAGTAGGTGCAGGAGATCATATACAAAAATCCACACTTTGTGCTGTTCTCTCCTCTACTCTGTCCTTCATGAAATATCTAGTGTCGAATAGAAATTATATATTTCTGCTCAGTGCTGACATAAAGATGCATAAGAAAAAAAGAATCATGGAATAAGAAAGCAGACCCTTTACCTGAGAGAAGAGATGATATACACAGTTGACTTTAACTGCTTTCAAGTGTACTCAAATACAGATTTTGCTCAGGACATTTCAGGTTGCACAGGACAGAGACAAGATGTAATGCAGATGGAAATTTTAATCTAGGCCTTCAACATATGTAGATTGACACCTTCGCTGTTGCAAATAGATTCTACCCTGATGTGCTAGAAGATAAAAGCTCCCTGAACTCTCTTCCCTGTTCAGCTTCCAACATGCTACTGCTGCAAGAAAAGACGGAATGCATTGTATTTGTTGCTAGCATTCGAAGAAGTGCATTCCAAGTGGAAATCTTATTTTTTGAAAGAGCTCTGTTGCTAAGCTTTATTTAAAATAATAATGAATCCCATACATCTTTAAAAGCTGAAGTTCAAATCATTAGTTTAAAGGAAATACTGAAGGCAGTGTAAGGGTTATTTTCATTCCTCGCCATGTTGGTGTGAACATTATCAATTGATCTAGGATTTAAGTGACCTGTCTGGAATGCTTGACAAACAAATTTTTCTCATGAATTATACATATTACTGAAAAGCATACTTAATGGGAGACTGGGAAGAGGGCAGGTATTTCCATCACCTAGGGGTGAAAGTCCTGCAAATTAACAACAAGACGGTTCATTGAAGCAGGTAATGGATTGGTCTGTGAAAACAAGAAATCTTTGTGGGAATGGCTGTGATTATTCATATAGTCTGTTTGCTAATTATTGCTAGTATGAACATTATTTTAACTGCTTTTAAAAACCTTGGAAATTATATGACTTGTCAAGAATATTGTGAAACACTGCAAAATAGAAGATGCAGAAGCAGTATGCACTCATTCATTGGAAAACTTCATGTTTGGTCATGGAAGCAAAATATGCAAACCATAAGTTTTTTACATAATGAATATGTGTCTGGCTAGCAAAAATAAAGAATAATAGAGCAGAAAATCTTTAAAAAATAAGGGAGGTATGATGTATCAGCATAGAGTAGTGACAGCAAAACCAGCTACCCATCGATAATGATGCAGAGCGTGTGATGCTCTGACTAGAGAGCATGGGAAAAGGCTAATCCTGCAATGTTCATTCCCACATTCAAATTTCATGTGTAATAATGCCTAAACATCCATGTGGTAAGAGAAGCCAGTATCATTTGGAGAAAGCCTAAAAGCTATGTCTTCCTAAGAGCTATATATCACAACACATATTTATACTGTATACAAGCCATTTTCTGTTGAAGTTATTTCCTCTTTTTCATTTGTACCTGTTAACAGGCAGTAACAAAATCACAGAATCACAGAATGGGAGGGGCTGGAAGGGACCTCTGTCTATCATCTAGTTCAAACCCCCTGCTAAAGCAGTTTTACCTACAGCAGGTTGCACAGGGAAGTGTCCAGGTGGGTTTTGAATACTTCCAGAGAAAGAGACTCCACGACCTCCCTGGGCAGCCTGCTCTAGTACTCCATCACCCTCACAGTAAAGTTTTCCCTCGTGTTGAGGTGAAACTTCCTGTGTTCCAGTTTGTACCTGTTGCCAGCAAAGTTACTGAGGATATGCTCTGTTCCCTCATCCAGGTCACTGAAGAATGTGTGGAACGAGACTGGGCCCAGTACTGACCCCTGAGGAACACTGATGGCCATGGGCTTCCAACTAGACTCTGCGCCACTGATCACAACCCTCTGAGCTCTGCCATCCAGGCAGTCTGCAATCCACCTCACTGTCCACTCATCTAACCCATACTTCCTAAGCTTACCTATGAGGATGTTGTGGTAGACAGTGTCAAAAGCCTTGCTAAAATTGCAGTAGACACACATGTTACTCTCCCCTCATCTACCCAGACAATCATGCCATCATAGAAGGCTTAGATTGGTCAAACATGACTTCCTCTTGGTGAACCCTGCTGACCACTCCCGATAACCTTTTCTTCCAGATACATGGAGATGACATCCAGGATGAACTGTTCCATCAACTTTCCAGGGATGGAGGTAAGGCTGACTGGCCTGTAGTTTTCTGTGTTCTCCTTCTTGACCTTTTTGAAGATGGGAGTGATAGAGATAAAAAAAATCACACTTCAATGATAACTCTGGCACATATATTTTGTGAGGTTCTGCTGATTCTGACTTTGTCACTGTTCCTTTTAGAAGCCACATCTGTGCACGTTTTCCATTTTTTATTTACTCCTTTCACATATTCCATGAGACTTTAAGTTTTACAGTATCATTAATTATATTTTCTACTGCCAGTACTACTTGGCTTTTGAAAGGACATGAGGTAACTAGCCTCAAAATTAACTACCAGTACAGTACCTTCACCTTTTGGTATAACTTCAGTCTTGACTGTTTTACTCTCGGTCAGGCATTATTTCCTCAAATTAAATTTTTGTGTCCTGAGGGATCTCTTAAAAGCCTTTGTTAGCCTCCTGTGTAATACTGGCCTTCAGATTTCACCTATGGGTTTTTCTACTTAAGTTCCATTTCTTTCAGTTGCTCTCCTGCATGTGACTTTAAAGCCATGCAGAGAGAGATTCATATGATATGCCTACCCATGAGGAAGTCCTGGAGATTCTTCAAAAAAGTGGAATGAAAAAGGAAATAGTAATTTTTATCAGGTATTACACAAAAAAAGTTATCTTTAAATCTTCCTAAAGCAGATTGGATGAACCAAGTGCTGTTTACACATATTTATGTCTCCCCATTGAATCTGAAGGAAGTTTGAATGACCTGCTTAGCAGCAGAGGTCCATGCAGAAGACACCTGAAGTTAAACAAGAGGGATTGCACTCTCAGCTTTGACTTAAGGCCTTCAAGTGATGGGTAACTCTTAAATTGTTATAATGACTAAATAAAGTAGCAGACAAAAATTTATAACCCATTTCTAATTGGAATCTGACTAAATCTTTTCACAACTGCCACTTCTCACCATAGTCAGTTCATTCTTACTCTGCGAAACCACGGAATGATGCTTTCTATAGCTGTTGCTGGAACAACGTTCACCTTTACAGGGACAGGACTTTTATGCATTGGAGGAACGTGCATTCTCAGATTGGAGGAACATTTTCCTTTCCTGAGCCTCTATGATCAGCCTGGGGGAGGGATCATAGGATGCACAGTACAATTTTACTCCTACTTCCCATCTTTCCTAGATATCATATCAGCAGGTCATATTCATTTATCGCAAGTGACAGTGATAGTAAATCAGTCGAGGAGCAACTTGATCTTTATTTCTTTGATGTAATTTCAGGTTGAATGTCTTTCAGTATTTGGCAATAACATGCTAGAGGTACTGGGGACTTTATACATAAGGAGGTAGTACTTTCAGGTCAAGATCACCTGGAAGCATCATTTGCCTTATCCTAATAAAGGGAAAACTAGTTATTGAGGAATAAGATTGCCAATAGGACTGGCTTTCATCAAGAACAGCCTCTGGAATCAAGTTGTATATGGTAATTTGACTGACTTTCAGGGGCACAGTTTAAGTAACTTTCTTTTGCCAGAAGGCTAATTTTTTTTCAACAAGACACTCAGATTACTAGAGATGATGGATGGATAAAACAGGCTTCTTTATTCTTCAGTATAAATCAGATATTACCTTATTTATTAGCATTCCCATCATATCTCAGTTGTGCATTTCTAAAAATTGGTCAGATTTTTAAAATTGTCACAATAGAATTATTGCATTCAAGAAACTTTAATATATAGGTATCAACAGCCATTAGAAAATAGTACATTAGAAAACAAAGAAATGAATCCTGAGATGTCGGCTTGCACCAACCTCCACTGAAAAATCTTCCTTGCAGAGGTCATTTTTAAGATGTCATTTATTCTGAGAGCCTAAAATAAAAGTTCTTACCAGCTTATAAATTTCTGACTTTGTTCCTAATGTGCATATTGCAAACCTCAAGTTAATTTTGTCAAAGGCCAGTTGCACAGACTGTCAGGGTTCCTGCATGCCACTAGCTTTTTAGATAATATTCAGTATTTTCATTATAATTCTCTGGTCGTAGTCATTCATTTGCAAAACATGCCTGGTCTCAGCTAATAATCTTACAGATCATATCCTGCAGGCTGTCTGCTAGAATTTTTGCCAGAAGTTGAAAATTCCAATTAATTAGCAACAAGGGCAAAGATTCCTGAAGGTTTTGAGAACCCTACTCCAAATCTTATTTCACCATTCCCACTTTCTTGATTGTTGTGAATGATGTGCATTATTCAGTTTACTGTATAATCTGTAAATTCCATTTTCATAACTCATATTCATTCCCCAATATCTGCTAATTCAGCTTATAACAGACAGAGATTTATATCTTGGTCTGTTAATTTTCTGTTCCCTGAAAATTACCACACTAGCAAGACCTTGCCTACACCTTTTCTGTATCCGAGCAAAAATGATTTAATATTGCAGCAAAATTACCAATGCACCGTGTAAATATGGTGTTACTTGCCATCATCCATATTTTCAGTAAATGCCTGGTAAGTTCTGAGTCTGAGCAATATACATTTAACACTCACCATTCTAAGAAATATCCTGTGCAGGCAATCAACCCAGATTCTGTAACTGTCCAGTTTCTCTTCTTATACATACCTGTCCCATCAGTAGGTATCTATAACTGTGCCACTGGACGTCCAGTCCCTCTCCATCTAGTGCAGCTAAGCATCATAGCAAAGTACTTTGTCCCACAGCGTGCTTCTGAAGACTGCAGCTCCTTTTCCTTATGTGAAAACTGTTCCTGGAAGCCACCAATCAGTTTGAAAAGCCTATTGCTTATTTTGCTGTTTGCAGTTCCCAAACCATTGGTCATGTCTTCTACAGAAAACCTATACTGATTTAAAAGAGAAAAATAAGAGTCTTGATCTCTGTCAAGAGTAAGCAAAGAATCTAGTCCAGTTTGTATACCTTAAGATTTCTAACGTCCTCTAAAGAAAATGATAAAAGATTGGTAGGTAGGGCGGAAAAAAAAAAAAGTCTATGAATGTTGAAAGGTAACTAACCTAAATGTTAGAAAGAGGGAAAATAGAACATGCTGTGATTAAGCTTATTAGGTAGAGTACAAACTTTTTTTCACTAAACCCTCCTCTGTTCATGCATTGATGAAAAATCAGGGATTTTCAACCTTACTTTTAGGGACATGCATGAAGGTAACCAGAAAACATACTTAATGGATATATCAGTAAGAATCTCAGTGCTAGGACACTTAGCAGCCACAGAAACATGATATATTTAACAATGTCTATTTTGTGAAAGCATATATAATATTTCTACGTACATATGCAGTAGACAGAAAGATCAGATCCAGCAGCACTCACAGTGTGTATTAGGAAGCAATGCAATTGTGGATATTTGTGGGCCAATCTAATGTCAAATCCATCAGTGTAGTACCATAACCTCTGTGTTTTCTAGTGTGAAGACTCATATTGCATATTTTGCTGAATTTCTTTCTTCTGTGTTCTGTTTCTTTTACAGTCTTCACTTTTCATTCCTGGCTTCACCCTATTTTTTTCATGGATTGTGTTAATCTCCCCTATTTCTTAGACAATCTTTCTTCAGCTAAATACTAAATCACTGAGTTTCAGGTTAGATTTAGACAGCTACAGTGTCAGAGTAGGTTTTAAACTAAACAAAATTAGTTTCTTTTTTCTTAAACTGCCATGATAACTAATGGATTCTATATGAATTGTGTAATGGTCTTATCACCACTATATGAATGCAAATAAATTAGTTTTTAAAGACAGATTTCCATTGACACCCCAGATTTCTCAGCTGGACGGGTAAAGAAGTTTCAAAAACAGTGCTCGTGTTGAAGATTGCAGACCACGTCAGTTTCCGATCATGTACTTGAGTCGTTGACTTCTTGTAGTACTCAGAGTCAAAAAAGGAATGAGCAATTCAGACCGATTGGTCTCCAAAGCTCGTATCTCTGTACATACTGGAAAGAAATGCTGAAATTAGGCACTTACAGCATGTGATAGGCCTCGTTTAGCACTGACTGCTCTCTCCAATGCCTTAGCCAGACAGGCAACCCTGGCTTGTAGTGAACTGCGTTGCTTTGACTCTCTTGCACTTCAGCAACATGCTAAACACTTAACATCCCTTCAAAGGGTATGAAAGTGTGATGGTTTTTTAAGGGCCTTTTACATCTGACTAATGAAAGGAGTTTCAAGTCACAAAGATTTATTAAGTTTTCTCCACAGTTTCTATCACATTGAATTTGAGGCAGGAAATAGGAGCACTGTTCTCACAAACATGAACAATAATTGCTTTGTTAAAGGTCGCCCAGATGGGACACAGATATTCAGAACTGCTTTAAAGTATAGTGAGAGCTACAATTATATTTCTTCTTCTCAAGTGAGTCTGAAGTTGCAAAAAAGGCATTGGACCTTCTGGAACAAAATTTTAGGTTTCTTTCAATTAAATGTGAATTCCTTTAGCTTGTAAGGGAGTGGTGCTTTTTTCTCCCAAGAGTCAGAAATAATCCAGAAGCCACCATTTTTCCAGATTTCCAGGCTGAGGAGATCTGTGCAGCAGGATACACTCATTACACTCTTGGTGGAGCTTCTCTTGGGGACTATGCAATCATGCTTTGTTAGACTCCACTGTTGGATCCCATGTGCTTTAACCCACTTGATCTAAGCAGTTTAGACATCATCATAGTTGTCTCCATCACACTGCTGTAGAAACAACTATAACTATTTATTAAATACCGTACCAGTTCCTCATCATGTCTGCTAAGGAGTCATTAATTGCTCTGATAACTCCAGCGAAGATTAATTTCTGCTGTATTTCCCCTCTTCTATGTTTCTTTTGGTGAAATCCCATCACCTGGTGACATCATTACAGATGCAGCCAAATAGACTCACATACTTTGCTACTTCTGCATTCATGCAGTTTGGGCTCACGTTTTATCCACTGAATCACAATGCTAGCCTCTAATACTTACTCTTATTGTCTCTACCCTTATTGCCGCTATCTGATCGGACTTAGGGAGCCACACGTAGCCAGAGTTTCTGCTTTTACTTCCTTGATATACACAATACAGAGAACTATCCCCCAGCTACCTGCATCCTCTGCTGCAGAGTATTTTGAATTATGAACATAAAGCTATTAGAAATCTTTGTTTTATTAACAAGATGATACTTTTTTCACTTTTTTTTTCTCCCTAAAGTGAACAATTATGAATTGTAATAACTGTATTCCAAGAATGTTTTATTCTGTCAAAATGGAGAACTTTCCCCCAGGGCCACATTACTATCTTTTTCTGTCTAGGAATGCAGCTGTTCCAGGGCAGGCTCTGAGTAATGTCTCTAATCGGCAGATATGCAGAGTGCTTAAGCTAATTATGTAATAAGGGAATCACTCCTAAAATTTTATAAACGTTAGTATAGACATTTCACTTCAATTTCTTTGAAAGTTGAACAGGAAATGAGAATTCTTGTGGTACTAGTATCAAATGCTCAATTTTATACTGAGGTTTTAAAATGTTGGGTATTGCAGATCTAATGCTGTATTCAAGCTGCAAATTACTCTCTTTGGCATTGAAATATTGCTTCAATTAAACCTGCAGTAAAGTATTAAAAGAAGAAAAAAAAAAAAATCTTGCCTCTGATTGCCTTTACCCAAAACTATGTGGATCTTCATTGATCTTGAAAGATGGCCCCTGAGATTTGAGTTTTAATTTTTCATACACAAATATACTCTCTTCCATAGTTCTTGAGTAACATATTTAAGATCTCTGATTTAATCAGTTCCACATGAAAGCTAATGTTGTGAGACATATCTGAGGCAGCTTCTTCAACATGGTTTGCAATCTACACATCAGCCCTCATTCATTTGTCTAGGTAAGTAGCTTCGTATAACATAGCAAACCGTTCATTTCAACAGCAGTTTTTTCTTGGGTATTTGGTAAACAATACAAAGGTATTTTCAGTTACAGTATTTGAGTGTAGGGAGTGGGGAAAGAGAGCAAGAACAATTGGCTGAGACCAAACAAACTCCTCTCCCTATCCCATTTTTAGCATTTTCCCTGATTCAAACTCCCCTTGAAAAGTGCCAGCACTGTAGATAACCAAGAGCTTCCATGTCCAAGGTAGAAAATTCTTCTGGCAATACTATAGGCCTGACCACTTCCCAAAATGATGGGCACAGTCCTTCAACCAGTTGGGCTTTTTGTGTTCACTGTGGGATTATTAAAGCACACAAAAAAGAAAGATAACCCTAAAACAAGACTCTTTTCACATGGAAGAACAAAGAGGTAATAAAGCATTGATGATAGATGTCAATTTTGTAGTTTATTGCACTACTATTGGACATTAAGATAAAATCTGCACTTCATTTTAAGAGCAGAACTAGAATGGTATTCAAATTCATGTTTCCTTGCATCCACATTCATTAAACATAATCCCAAAACCAAGTCCTGACTCAAAGTAGTATGCAACCACAAACGAAACTTCTTTGTTATTAGCAGCTAAAACAGCCCAAAAGATGTGTTTATCTATAATATGGATGGGCTTACTGTGTCATGTGCATGTCATATATTCTTGATGCCATTGATAGGTTCTTTCTACCCTGGTGTTTCGGTACTGCAAAACAAAAAGATGAATGAGATTGATTGGCAGCCTAACTTTAGTTGGGAGAACACAGCCCTGAATGCTAGATGTCCCACAGCTTGCTGAGATAGGGATTCTGTCAGGGTTACTTGCTAGATTCCACAATAGTGGTACACTACAAACAAAGCCTTGAATGTTAAGCAGATGAGTGCTTGTTAAGTATTAAGTGCATGGTGTCAAAATAAGAAAGGCAGAGAGAGTGCTACTGTCCCAACAAGCAAAGTCCCAGACTCAGCATTTTTAGTTTTGTCCTTTCCAAATTTCTTTTCTTGACAGATTTTGAGAACTCTCTGCAAACGATTCATCTGCATAGTCTGTATTTTCACTAAGCAGAATATTTGATCTATGGATTCCAGGGCCTATCTTTAGGTTCCTAAGCTTGAATATGATTTCACGTATTCAAGACCAAAATGCGTGGATCCTCTCTTTAACACTGAAGTTATAAATCCAGCCATCATCATATTAGCCTTCAAAATTCATAGCCTACAGAAGACGCATGACTATAGCACCCATTGCAACTACTTGTCAGTGTCCCGGATAGGCTTGTCCAGTTGAGGCTCGACATCTGCACTACTTCAGCCTTGCTACTGTTAATACCTGAGGCAACTAAGAAAAACATGGAACACTATGAGGTGTCTCTGTTCTGCATCTAATAGGGAAGATGTCTCCTTTCTAGTTGCAGAAAAATATCTCCCTCCCTACATACAGCTAACCAGAGAAACAGAGCACAAAAATACAAGTTCTGGTTTAGAAGACTTCTGAGACACAAGTCGTCAGAAGCTGAGAGAATATTTTGAGGAGGCAATGCCAAATCCTGTTTGTAAACTCCTGTCTAGTAATTCATTTGGACTAGATAATCTCCAAAGTTCCTAACCAACCACTAGCCTCTGTGACTTCTTACCCATGTTGAAGACAGTTTGCTGAGCTATTTGCAGCTTTGTTGTGGGGCAATTCAGCAACAGGCACTGGTTCCTGGCTTTGAAGGAGCATAAAGACAAAAACTGTGAACTAAGCCTTAGAACTTCACTAACTGGGAGGCTGCAGAAACACGTTATAGCATGGTACATTCTGAACAGGATTTAACAAGTAGATTTTCAGGACTCACTCCACTGTCCTCTTAGTAGAATTTCTTTTGCTAGCCATCTTGGATTTACAGTTTAAATAGTTGATTGAGTTTCTATTAACAGACAGAAAAATTTTCACTGAAAAGTTAAATGAAAACCGTGTGAAGCAACAGAAAGAGCACATGATGGATGCTGGCTTGCTGCATTGTTTTGTTTCCCCTGTTAACCTTGGGATATTGCAGCTTGTGCTTCAGCTCTAAAAATTACAAACACAGCTGGGTGTACATTCTAAACACAGTAGGATGTTACTGTGGCATTATTACTGACCCATGTTCAGTCAGAAGTCCTAGGAACTACCAGACACAGAATGGAAGCAAACATGCTCATATTCATTGTATTTATGGAGATACTAGAGGGAATAAGAGGTTCAGTGACTAAAGTCCCTCATATTCTAACATTTTTCATAGAGCAGCAAGTGTTTCTATTTCCTAAATCCTAGTGTGGAAAACTTAATCATAAAATTTGAAGTTTGAATGTCCTTTGCACTGACATGTAACCATGGAAGAGGGACAGAGCTGAGGGTCAGCCAGAGCCAGGGCTCTGCTCTGAGGCTGATTGCTGTGCATGGGTGTATCCATGTTGCTACAACTGGCCAGCGCTTATTCCATTTCAGCATACTAAAGAGTATTACTGCTGCCATCAAGGGGTTCTTGGAGCCCCAAGCTTCAGAAAGTTCAGACTTTGTGATGACAATTCCACTTTTGTAGCTCCCCAATCATATTTGAGTGAGTTACTTCTGAAATGTGGACTCATAAAACAAACGCGGCTGCTCGGTTTCTTGCTTAGAGTCCCGCACTGTTGAATTTAACAAATATTTGATCACTGCAGAACATAGCTTTTAGAAGGGTTTCATAGATACATACACTTCTTGCCTGTCAAAAGTGCCTGAGTCCTGCTTTGTCTAGGAGAGTCGATCTGTCCTTCACATCAACGTATGAGGACATCTTTGTTGCTCTTAGTTATGTAATGACAAACTTGACCATTACTATCCTTGACTGTCCCAAGGTTATGATCCTATCTGTGTGAAGACCTTAGCCTCATCAATAGAAAGGTAGAAGCTGACGCAGATCTGTCATTCTAAGATGCTTATTGTGCCCTAGCTTGTAGCATTACTTTGGTATGAAGACCTTTCTCCCAACTCATCAAATGGTTGTAGACAGATTAATCATAATGCTTATACCAAAAACCCCCACAATCTTATCCATAGTAAAGTCAGTATTTCAGACCTGATTTTACAGCTGGTGAGACAACGTGAACTACAGAAAGGTTAAGCGACTCAAATGAGGTATGTCATAAGTTAGTGGCAGTCTGTCAGAATGAAGAGGGGAATTTGGATGTCTTGAACTCCCTTCCTTGACTCAGTATAGAAGCCATTTTTGACCAGAATGTTCTGACAAACATTATACATGGATCAACACGGTTTTAGGTACATTGTAGGAATATTTTATCTCTCTGTGATGTTTCTAAATACATTCTTTTATTATTTGAAAAATAAAGCAAATAGAGCAGTTGTTTTAAATCATTGCCCAACTACAGCAATTGACAGAAAACTCCAGTACTGGAGTTATACTTACAGAAATTTCAACTCATCAGAAACTAATCAAAATCATATTAAATTTCTTGTATAGGAGACAAAAACAGAAAGAAAACATGCACAAAATATGTTAAGGTTTACAACCTTGGACAAATTCTTTACACAAATCCAGGTCTCTGTTCCATTTTTACATTACTAAATTAGCATGAAATGCCATGAACTTCAAACGATAACGTCAATTGTCTTTAGCCATTTCTTTTATCAAAAAATAAGCCTTTATGGATTTCATATGTTGACTAAGCCAAAGGCATGGTCAGTACAGAAATGTTTACAGATGGCAGAACTCTTGTTTTCAAAAAAAGGATGAAAGGCAGACTGAGATATACAAACCCTGGTGGTTAATGCACACTCATAAACAAATAAACAAACTAACATGATGTTTACTGTGTATGGCCAAACTATCTGTGCAGCTGACTGAGGCGCTGCTATCAGACTGTCTTTGTTTTGAAATCCTCAGTTTGAGTCCTCCTCCCCACCAGTACAGGACTCCCTAGATAAGGTTCTGTCAATACACCCACTACCAGCTCCAGTTTTTAGGGATTTATAACTTGGCTGTAAAACTTCATCTGAGGGTTAGGCTTGGCAGACAAGGTCTCAGCCTGACAGCAGTGTTTTTATTACATTATTTTAAAATGAAGTGGCTCTTTTTAACCTTAAGGAAGATGCAAGATGCATGTAAGATAACCACTTTCAGGAGGTATTTGGCTGCTGCTATAACTCAAAACACAGTTTTGTTTTCTCTTTTTATTTCTTCCCCTCCCCCCTTGAAGAGTGCGTGTCTGTAGGAGTTTCAGAAAAGATGCCACATTGACAATTACAGGCACAGAACTATTTGAAGGCCCACAGACAGACCTCATACAGATTGAAATGATTTATAAAATTCAAAGCAATTAAATCTCACCTACTTAGTGTAGGCAAACAAAATCAGACTGAATTCCCATCGGAATGACTTATAGTTGATCTTCTAAGAAGCATGTAAGAAAAAAGCTGTTTGAGGTGCTTGTCACGAGTGAAAAGTAGTAGACAGACAAAAGGATGTATAGTCTAACACCTGTCCTAGGAAACGGACAAAGTATGAGTCCAGTCATTTGGGGTGATGCTCAAAGAGAAGGTTCAAATACCTGTGTCTATTGATGTTTGAAAATCAGAAACATTCTTTCATGTTCAGTCTTCCTCCGTGAAAGGAACCTATCAAGTTTTACTAAACCCCCCATGAATGTATCTGATGTGTTATTAAAATAATTAAAATAATCCTTAAATATTTTTTGTAATGGACTGAATCTCGAGATCTCTATTCAAGAAGGGTTTCCTGCAGCATTTTTTTTCTGTTAATTAATCTACGTCGTCATAGTTTTGGGTCTCTGGCCCGAGACACTGTCAGTTAACCTCATTTTTCAGCAGTGAGTGATATACCCTGGCTGATAATTCAGATACTTCTGTAGTGTATTAAGCTGAAGGCTTTTAAATTCAGATACGTTCCTCAGTCTCTCTTCAACATACAGCTGTGAAGGGTCAGTCAGTATGGAGCACTCTGTGGCAACTTGGTCACAGACTTAAGAACCTGCAATCAACATATGAAAGAAGGATCTCTGCCAAAAAAAAGAAATGCAATACATTTAAATTACACAATTAAGGAAGAAAGGGAGCACTTAACTTCATGTATCCTTGCCTTATGTACGAGACCAAAGGTATCACTTATGTAAACCTAATTTGCTCTAAGCTAACACTCAAAGTTTAGTGAACACAATGGTGGAGGCTGCTGCAGGGTTCCGTTGAATCAGAGCATCCCATTGGACTGGACTATAGGAGGGAAGGGAGGAGACAGATTTTCAAGAATTTAGTTTCACAAAATCAGTACAGATTAGACACAGCAAGTGGATATTCACTGCCTGTTAGTACCTTTTCTTTTGTAAGAATAAAACTTAGCAAGGCAAGAACAGCAATTTGAGGTGGTAACATGAGGACAGTGGACAGGCATTGACTGTTGATTGCATTTTCCAGTCCCGCAGCTTCAAACACAGACTTTAAGCAGATATCAAGTGAAGCTGGTAGAATCCAGGTTCAGATCAAATGAAAGGAGAATGTTCTTCATGCTGCAGGTAACACATTTGGGAAATGCTTTGCCAAAGGACAGTTGAGAGTCCAAAGCTCTTCAAAGTTTTAATGGGGAAATTGAACAAGCATGTGGAAGAAAAGGCTTTGAGAGCTGCTAAATAGACAAACCCCAAGATAAGGAAATCTTCTGGGCTGAAAATAACAATCAGCACTTCAAATGAACATATATACCAGTACTGTCCTAACCCTTCCCTCAGCATCCTCTTATGAACACTGATAAGCAGAATACAGGGCCTTGCAGAGCCTTCATCTGAGCCAATATGACCATCCCTAGTAGTGTGAACACGCAAACCCTCCACACGGCTTCACAAAACTAAGGATCTGCCATTGCAGCACAGTAGAGTCATGTTGAAAAACTTAATACATTATTATTTACAGCTGTCTTTGCAACACTGATGTATGTTGGGGTAGAAAAATTTTCATACTTGATGACCACATGTTCAAGGTGTTAATCCCAAAATGTGTCAATCTGTCCGCAGTGTTTCAGCATTGTGTTAGCTCCTTCTAACCCTCTTCTAAACGTCTGAGAAAGCTACAGATTTCTCCTTTTCATGGAGGCAAAGATCAGAAAGGAGAAGAAGAAAAAAAGGTAGAGCTCCTCCTGTGTTCTTATGCCTAGATGAGTGTCGTGGACACTTCCAGATTGTGTGCCAAAGCATGGGTGGATCACACACACTATATGTACCTTTCCATCCCCAGCCTTGCATAGTTCCCAGTACAGACATTTTCCTAACGGGTAAGTACAGGCCCTGAAAACCAAGTATCTTGCGAATCTTGAACAAAAAGCTCCAACCTACCCTGCAATTACTTATATAGACATAAAAATTGGGGTTAGCAGCTGATAAATGTCTTCCAATGTGACAAAAACATCACATCTCTGTATCCACAGCTTAAAAATACCAGCAGCTTGAATATGTGTCTCACTTGTGATTGACACAGGAGTATCAATAAGGGGAGAGAAAAGGGAGTGATGACAGAGACCTGAGCAAAACTGAAAGAAATAGGAATGATTGGGTGGAGAATGGGGAAACATAATCTGAATGCAAGGAATTTCTGTCTGTTGGAGGATGATAGAAGGGCAAGAGAGAGCTGAAAGTAAATAGAGCAGCTTGGGCAGTATCTGTGATGTGTACACTACTAACCCAGCGTGAGGAATAATGAGAGACTGTCTTATCAAAGGGACGTCACAGGGAGGGATGGAGCAAAGCCTACATCATGGGAGGAAAACAGAAAAAGAGGTGGCTAACATTTTCAGGAAGTCTGGAATATGAAGGTGGGAATCTTGTGATTTGGATGAGGCACCTCGTGGTATCCAGGTATAAGCAGGATATACAGTCTTATAAGTGAAGCGGAGAATGATAGGGATGCTTGCTTTGAGCCTGCCCAGAAATGACAGTGTGTGATTCTTTAGTTTATTACAATCATGCTAAAAGGAACTTAAAAACAAAGTCATTGCAACTTCTGCACTGTTATCTGCTGGGGTTGCAAGGTACCTCTTCAAGAAGGACAAGGATGCAATGTGATATTGTGTGACATGTGACAGACCTCTGTGTCAGGTGACTACTTGTAGGAACAGCTCTAAATTATGGCAGCCCTCTTAGAAAGACTATTGTATTGTCCCTGGAACAGGTAGTGTAAATCCCAGCTAAAGCAGCTGCATCATAGGTGTCTACCCATTGCCTCCTCTGCCATGAGCTCTGAGTTTGTCCTTGCTCTCAGTGAAGCTTGTTGCAGAACTGACGACAATTTTAGAAGGCATGAGATCAGGTTCTGTGATGAGTGGAATCAGTAGCAGCAGAATAGACACCCAAGGAACAGAAATACAAGCTGACTGCCTGAGCCAGGCCATCTGCAAGCATTTTACCCAAACACACCACCCAGGTTCTCATGAATAGCAGTATGATTTTAAGTCTGCCACATGCACCAAATGACAATGTGAATCACTTTCTCTTCTTTTCGTCCTTTGGTAGGGTGGCCAGGAGAAGCATATACAAACAAGAAATATTTCAAATTATGAAAGCCCTCAAATACAAAAACTCCAGTCCTCATAATAAACATAATAAAGATATCTCAATACAGTCTGTGATGAGTGCGTAATTTAGCAGCTATACTGTAAGGAGGAAAAAAGATTAATAATGCTTAGGTGCCTATATAAAAAAAGAAAGCACATTCTAAAGGAAAACAGAATTGGAAATGTATCTATATCAACACTCACTGTACTGGTAGGACAGGTACTCCTGACATGCCTTTCCTTCTTCCTATTAAAAAGCTGAAAGCAATGTAGTTTGGAGGGATGATAGATCCAGACCTGCCTGCAATGGAGGAATCTGCTGGACCAGTCTGTTGTTGTGATACTACACTTTTCTCCCTTCTAATTCTAACTCAATACTGTGAGAAGCTCAGTGGTCTTGGCAATACTATTGTCATAAATAAGCTGAGGTAGTTCAGTCTACACATCTTCTCAGTCTCAACTAAAAGCAGACACAACTTCTGAGCACATTACACTCCCAGAAATGGGACATTGGCAGTAACTTGGAGGCCCTGATGCTCAAGTTCATTGCTCAGGTTCACCTTCATCCATGTTTTCAATGGACAACACTCTTCTCAGTGTTCATCATGAAGCTGAAAATCTTCCATTTCCTTTTCTCTCTCTCCAGTAGTCAAGGACTGAGGGGTTCTGAAGTTACGCTAAATCCTAAACAATGGTCTGCCGGTCTAAGTAATGCTGGCTCAGCTCTGTTCTTTGGTAAAATGCAAAACATTCTCTGATGATAGGAGCCCCATGACGATTTGTGCTTTAGTAAGATTTTAATTACTATCTGACAAGAAATAAGTCATTAGACAGATCTGTGATTTTAAAAAAGAAAAAAAAAAAAGGTGGGGGAGGAAATACAATAGGAGATAAGAGAAAAGGAAACATAACTGGGAAAAAAAAATCACAAAAAAACACTAAGGTATCTAAAAAGTGGAACAAATACCTTAGGCAGACTAGCTTAGGAGACCACTATGAAAATTGTGCCCAGGACTGTGCTTAGCCCAAGGATGTTACAGTAGCTGCACAACAATGTGCATGTGTTGGCCATGACCTCATTAGAGCAAAACTCAGGCAGACACCACACACTCTCCTCAACTATCCTGCTTTTCAGAGAAATCAAATTAAGCATCCAACCAGACACCCCGGGAAGCAGAGAATGCTCCAAAATCTTGCCTCGTGGATATTCAGGAGTCCAAAACCTCAGGGTTTGCCTAAGGGTTTACATACAGATGGTGAGTTTAGGCATTGTGTGAGTAATTGCATTTGCCTCATTGATTTCCAAACTGAACTTAAAGCATCCTGGTAGTTTTAGCTGCTTTTAATGAACCAGAGCCCTTGTGATCCTTCAGTCGCTTGTGCAAAGTCACATGCAGATGCTATTTTCAAGCATAGACTTTTATATATAAAAGGAAAAATAGCGGTGAAGCTACCAGAGCATTGCCTACTAAAGTTTAACTAGGCGGTGTCATCTGCAGTCCAGTCTGGTCAACAGCACAAAATCCTTTGAAGACAAGAAAAAATGGATTTGGGTTGTCTGCTAGAAGACTGTTTGTTGAACTATTGTTGTTTGCATTGTGCTAAGGTGAAGGGACTCTAACACAGGAATAACCCTTACATGAACACTGGTTTACTTCCAGAAAGTTAAGGCAAACAAGCTTGATTCTCCACTCCAGGACAACTTAAGAGTAACACCAAAGTCAATGAACGTCCATCAGGAAAACAGAAGTTTGACTAAGAGAGAATTAAGTTTAATGAGAAACCCCACAGTCTTATTTAAATGTTATTATCTCCACTGTTTCTATTTATCTATAGTATCAGTGATAGATAAAAGAGCTTGTATAGTTGCAGGAGCTATTCTCTGCTGAACACTTAATAAAGGCTTTCGGTAATAAAAAAAAAAAAAAAAGATACTGAAAAGTAATTCCCACTCCATCAGTAATGAAAAAAAGCAAGATGTCTTTGAAAAACTGCACAGGAGCAACACTGTATAGGTTAATAGGTTAAGACACTTTCATTCACTGCCCACCTGTGTTCAGTGGAGCTTGTTAACTGCTTTATTTTTATCATATGTTAGCTGTCAGTCTAGCATCCATCTATCCTTCATTTCACATGGCGTTTCTTCAAGATGAAAACTAGTCAAAATATGCTTTTACAACTCAAAATTTTGTTTTCCTGGAAATGCACAAAGACACAATGATGCAAGCTTTGCAGAGGAAAGAAAAAGGACAATGTATCTGTTTACTACTTATGTCTATTATCTTATCTTTTTGTGTGTATAACTCCTACTGACATTAATGGGAGGCCTGCTCATGTAGGGAGAAAGGACAATCAAACCTTAAAAGTGTTCTTATTTTGACAGCTAAATCCCTGGGTCTAGGAAATTCTACATTTTACATCAACATGTTCCAACATATTTGATTGTTTCATGATACTCTATTCCACTTTAAAAACAAGGTTTTATCCATCTTCTTCATGTAATGCACAAACAGATCTTATACATACATCTGATAATAGGCTACATGCTGCAGAAATATATAAAAACTGATGTAGAGTGCAGTAGAAGCCTTATTGCAAACTCTTTCTTCCTTAATCCAAATCTTGTCCCTGACAATAAAAAAAATTATAGTGACTTTAATGAGGATATTTAATGAGGATATTTGTGGGAATAAAGATTACAGTGTTAGGATCTGTATTTAAAAAATAACTTTTCAGACCAAAATAGTCCAAAACCAAGCAATTGGTGCAGTCACATCCTCAGAAAAGGACAGCTGACATGATGATAAATCTACAGGTTTTTGGGGGCTTACAATGGCTTCAACCTAGAATGTGATATAGTACCTATTATCAAGACCAGTACTGTCTCAGTTTCTCCTTACATAAAATAAGACATGAATTACATTATAGTAGTTCATGAATGATATGACTCTTAACAAATTATCTTTCTAGTGGAATACAGTATATAGTAAGAAGACCAAATTATGAGTTCATACTAAACACTTCCACAGCTAAAACTACTTTATCTTCTATTAAGGTTTTGAGACCTTCTGTTAAGATTTTATTAACCCCTACAAAAAATATCATCAGATTATGCATTTGGCATTTTCAGTTGGACAGAAGTCCTTGGGATTGTTTTACATAAACTATAAATGAAAATATCAGCACGAATTTTCCCATTCTTTTTTTCCCCAAAGATGAATGGATAGAGCTAAGACCACATGTAGTTCTTTAACATCCCTCTTTGACCTCATGGAGTCTATTCTGTGTTAGGATTAAGAGCGGGTAAGAACCCATTAAATACTGTTTTCCTGAGCAGGAGATGAGTTCACTATCTATCACAGTTTTGGTGGACAGGGTTGAAGAAAAAGAGAAGAAACACCAAGATATCCCAAGCCACAAAGAGAGGTCATGGAGGGAAAACTTCAAGAGAGATTGGTTTGGCCTGGCTTGACTTGCCTTGCCTTGCCTCTCTTTCTCTATTCTTGTTTCACCACACACATCTCAAACACAGGTTTAGTTTCTCTTCCTTAAAATACTTCTTCCACCCACCCCAACATCCAAGACACTTTCGACTCTCCAACAGTCAGGTCTGGGAGGGCCCAGTGAGTGCAGCAGCAAAAAAAAAACCCAAACAAACAAATAAAAACAAAACAACAAAAAAAAGGCAAACATTAATGTTGACTGTGGATTTCATCAGTTTTTCTGGGAAGGTGAAAACACCAGAAATTAGGGTCCTTACAGAGTTGGGGGGCAGAGGAGGAGGGCAAGAAAAACCTGTTATGAAATCAAACTGAAAGCACTGTAAATTGTACAGTGCTGGGAGACTTTTGTCAGGGACTCCTCTTACCTAGGGTACTCAGGAGCTTTTTAATTGAGATTGTTGCATGAACCAAAATTGGGAACTTGTAAGCCTCCTTCTTCACTGATCTGGCACAAATATTTTTAATTCCTTTAGAGAAGAGAGAGAAAGGTGTTCTGTGTGGTCCTTTGTGGGGGATTTGAGGAAAGCAGGATGTTCTCACTTGGTTTTGCTAAAGGGAAATTATGGTACTCTGTGTATGAGTTGCCTTTTGCCCATATATGGCATTACCACAATTACTTAAAGGGCAAAAAAAGGAAAGATCTCAATTTTTGTTTCAGATTCACACTTGTGCAAGGCAACTCTGGCAAATGTATAATAGCCCATCTTCCCAAAGCACCACAAACTCACCACTAGGAACCAAATTCCCCTCTGCTAGATCCCAGGTCTAAGGTAATCGAACATTTGTATTTGATTTCTCTTGTGTAGCTACAGACCTTTCTTTTCAGCCCTTGTTATTTTATTTATATATATCAAATATGAGTCACTGTGATGTGCTGACTTTTGAAATATCTGACACCTGATGGTGAGAAACTTGCTTAAACAGCCATTTTTCTTGACTAATGTTAAGTTCTCTGTTGTTAATCTTCAGCACTCTAACTCTGCAATGAATCCAGACTACGATCTAATTTCTGAGGCTAGATACTAGAAACACAGGAATATCCTGATCAAACAGTAAGGTGACACCTGTGAGCTACATATCTCTAGAGCTTGATAGAAGTGTATTCAAAGATACAATAATGAATTAATAGACTGTAAAACCAGATGTAAATTTAGAGAGTGCTTTCTGTTTACCAAACTGAATGACTTAGAGATCCAGATTGACACCAGTTTGGACTAGTCAGTATTTTAACTTGGCTCAGGAGTCCACTTCAGTAGCAGTTGTCTGTGCTTTATACATTCTCCCTTGCATTGTGGAGCATTGTGGTTTCTTTTCTGAAGACAATAAACTGAAATATGTGGTCTATGAGTGCACTTGATGGACACCAGCAGCAACTGGACATTCAGATGGTGCAAGCAACTTTGAGGTAAAAGCAAAACTTATATAAAATGGACAACAGGTCCTCAGCACCAACTCTTTTGCTGTACGCATTTGTTTCTATGTGCACTACTTTCTGTCCACAGCAAAATTTTGTACATCCTGAATCTTCTTGAATATGATTCTTACTGTAAGTACTCTGGGGAACTTTCACGGCATTGCCTTTCCTTGCCCCATTCAGAATTTTATGTAATAAGGAGATTCTGTTGCAAAATTAAATATATGTAAATAGTTTTCCAGGAGAAACTTTCCCAGCTTCTTTGTGGTATTCCTATCACACATTTACTCTCCATGAGCACGAATCCTGCAGTATCCTTTTCCTGAGTGTCTCTCTATCATTAACAGATTTCAACTCTGTCAAGAAGAAAAATATTTATCTCATTTGACATACTGGAATTTAAAACACTATTGAGTTTATACGATTCTCTTGAGAGGATTTGTATGAAGGAATTGTATGAAGCAGATATTGTGCCTCAGTTTCCCTAATATCCATCTGATGACCTGTCTTCTAAATCAGCCTTCAGATTCATGTTTCCTTTCTTGTTTTTGGGAGCTTTATTTTCTCAATAATTCAGATTTGTTGCTTCCAAAGCCTGTTGGAATCTGCATGGACTTTTATTCCACTAGTAATAGTGAGAATCAACACCAGTGCAAATATACATGCTGAAGAGTTACCATGTTGGACTGGGACCAGGAAAAGCAGGGAGTTTGTTTGTTTTGCTGTGGAAGAGTTTTGGTTGGCAGGGGGTGCAGTGAATTTGGAAGTCATGAGAACTGAATTACAACCAACTGGCACTCTTAAATGCTAGACTTGTCCTAGAAGGAGCACTGTGCTTTACAGCAGCAGTAATGCAAGCCTGTGTTTAGCTGTGTGTGAGCTGTACATAAAACACCAAATGTAAGTCTAAGAGGGTGCCTTCCACTGATGTTCCTTCAGTTCTTTAAGGCCAGTAAGAACCAGGTGAGACAGATAACACATTTTGTGGTAAAGAACATACATCAAAGAGAACTGAGACCACCACATTCATCCCCTGTTATATTTCTTGTCGATTTTTAGCCTGCATGTCAGGTTTCGCTTGTATAAACCCCCGCTAGTGTGACAGTGAACATATGCTGTTAGTGTGCAATAATTGTTCTTTAGCTCCTTGTTGGTTAGATTTATTACTTAAAATAATCAGACTGCAACAGAGAAAAAAGTAAATAAAATGTTTATGATCATGGCAAATCTTGTTTCTCCTTTAAATATTGAAAAGGTTGAATGATCTCAATGGCCAAAAATTACTTCAAAATGCATGTGTGTGTGTGTGTGTTTACATTGGCTTGGCCAACTTCATAGGATTTTTGCCCCAAGCTTTCTCTTCAGCCAAAAATCACATTACATAAGCCAAAGCAGATAACAGACACATATACCTCTGAGGTCATCACTGCCTGAATTACTGGACAGGTTTCTGCACCTCTTCTGGGCATGCATTGGAATGGAAGCTTGCCTATAGTATCTCTTTTTCCAGCACATACTATACATAAACACTAGTACTTATATTATACCACTAAAATTTAGTTAAATAAGGAGTGCTCTTTCCCAAGATTTCCTTCTCCTTCCTCACCACTACAAAATAAATGACAAATAAACCATTTTTTGCTCTTTGACAAAATGGTCATATCCACCAGTCATATCCACTAGGCAATCCCAACTTTGGCTTGTCTGACATCACAGAGCAAACAAAGGGGGGGGGATCTTTGTTTAAATTCTGCCAACACGAACATGAAAGTCTCATGTCTGTTTTGAAAAGAAACATTTTAGATATTTAAAGCTGCACCTGATATTTAAAAAACACTAAAATTGGATTTCCAGTACATGGGATGCAGGAAGCAATGGGAAATGAACTGAGTATAGAATTAACATTTTTGGTTTCTGAGCAGCAAACAGAGCTTGGTACAGTGAGATGTTTAATTATACTCCTAACTACAGGTGTAAGAAGACCACAGAGAATATTTTCTTTTTCAGTTTGCTGACTGAACCTAAAGTTGGTATGGAAGATTTTTGTATCAACCCAAAATAATTTTCAGTCCTTGTACAGTTGCTATGTGTTGGCCTCATGATTTTTTTTATTGTTCTATTTGACCTGAAAGAAGAGCGCTTGTTTCAGCATGATAAATTTCACTTTTGTTTATTTTTTTAATTATCTTTAATTATTTTTTTTCAATATTTTCAATGAAGCATTCATTTGGAAATGGAAAATCAAACCATTGAACTTTGAAAATATTGTTCTCAAACCGATTGGCTTTTTCTCACCCTTTCTTTTGTTTAAAACCTTCTTCTGACTTTAGGAGTAGTTTAGATAGTCCCTGGGCATTTGCTGCACCTTTAAGCAAATAACACATTGTTCAAAAAATGTCCTCCCAGTCCTGAGAGTAAATAGCCCCAGTGACACCAGTAGTATTACCACACATTAAAACAGGAGCACTCCAGTCTATTCTACCAAACTCCCGTGAACCATATTTGTTTTACTTATCCAATGGTAGGAAACAATCAAAACTTCCAGAGGTTAGATGTTGTATGTTAATTGAATGTATGCTGACCCATAACTAGGGCTACATTTTGTATTCCTCAACTCCTTTTTAGAGGAATAGACCTGCTAGAGCTTCTCTAGCCCAGGACTGTCCGCCAACATCCTTCTGTATTTTTCTATTGTTTGATTGCTTAATGAAAGCATTATGCCTGCCTCTCTTCGGAGTAGGCTAGTAAAAACACGACTAAACCTTTGTGGTTCCCTTTGAAACCTGCAACTGACCCTCCTCTCATGAAAAGCTATAAAAGATTTAGACAACAGGATTAAAATAAAAGACTAAAGAATACAGGGAAAGTCACACCTTGCCGCATTTGTGAATTATTGGTCTCTTAAACTTCTATAACCCAGCATTATCAGCAACACACTTTATTTACCCTTAAGGCACTTGCAGATGCTTAAATGGCTGTCTATGGCAGTTTGGTGGAAACAATAATAACACATTATAAATCAATGAAAATGAAGTTTTTGCAGTGATAATCTGATATAGATTTGTTAACATTTATATGAAATTCAATTCTGTTTGATTGCATCAGCATATGTTTCATTTCTTCCAGCACTATTGATTTTGAAGGTTCTTTACCTATATCTAAATTATTTCTGTTACGACTTTACATTACTGTTTGGAAATAACCTAAATCAACTGAAACTATTCATTTAATTTTTAGCTTTTTTTAAATTTGATTACTTAAGTTATATGATCTCATCAGTATTTTTCAATAGACAAAAGCTATTAAAACTCTCAAATCTTATATAACACTCACCTCCTAAGACTCCTCTGTAATTGTAAGTGTGGTGTTATTTCTGGCAAAATCACTGAAGTACACTGGAACAAAATAAAATGAAGGCATAACATTGCATTGCCTGGAGTATTCATACCTATGAATAAAAACAGGGGTTTTGTGTTAAAATAGATGTTGTTGATGCAGATAGAGCTGTGATTACTGAATATGGGTGGGCAAGTAGCTGAGTATGTATTCAGGTGCTGTGTATACAATGGAGATAATAACCATGTCATTCTCTCAAAGAAAAGAAGTATTTTAGCTATTCCAATGTTTTACTATAAAAATTGAAGCACAAAATTTTCTGAAACTAGGTTCTTTAAATAGCTACAAAACAGTGTATAAATAAATGACCTGATTTTGACATCTACTGGATGCTGTATCCCATCTTTATCTCTTAGCCTGTATTTTAAGCTTGAACATGCAGACCATACTGCAAGCACATAGTGCCTGAACTTGTTAGCTTATAGTTTTGCTATTTTTGTGTGCGTATAGGATCATTGCTGTGTTACAGGTAATTGGAGGTGTTATTGTAACAAGGATATTTATTAAATGTTATAACTACAGTTTACTTTGCTCTATTTCCTAATTTCTGAGACGTTCTCAGTTTGGAAAATGAAAATCTGAAAAGAAATTTTTCCCATTATCCATCAATTTGATTTCCTGCATCTCACTGATGTGATATTCAAGTGCTAAATTGTAAACAATTTTTCATGACATCGAAAATTGTTCCAGTAGGAAAGACTAGATTCTTGCTTCTGTTTTGTGGGTTTTGACATGAGCTTTTTTAAAAAAAAATGAGAAAGAAAATAACCTGTTTCTGTGAAGTCTAAATTCAGTCTACATTAAAGCTATCACAGTCCTTTGCGGGTGTAATGTTTAGCACAGAAGTCATTGTCAACAGGAGTTGAGGCAGCAGTGGTATGTCCTTACACTTCAATTATCATGCCATTGGTCAAATGATATTTCTTGCAGTAAGTGAACTTCTGGGACAAAATCTGCCCATAGAAAGATGCAATCCCATTCCTTTGCAGTGTTAGCTTTGCACTACCAAATTCATTGGAGATGGTCTTAAGTTAAAGCCAAATAAAGAACATAACTTCTACATTTTCAACTAGGATACAACTAAAGCAAATTACTTTGATTGAAGTAACAATATGGATTTGTGCTACTAGGCAGAAAGAATCATGAAAAGCCTGTTAATAATCTATTTTGCCTCAAATACCCTTACCTGATATCACATTTCCAGGTCCTTAACAGAAAAGAACGGACAAGAGAAGATTCAGAGTGATGCTGGGGCTGCTATGTTCACACTGCAGCCTGTCAGGGCCATGCAGAAATAAACAAGCAGAGCAAGTCTATGGAGCCCCTCAGTCTCCAGGATGGCCTGATATCTCCTCCTCATCCCCTAAAGGTAACACAGAAAAGGCATCAGATCTGGCAACCTACTCTTCCCCTGATTTGCACTTCCCCTGGAAAAGGGAACTTTTCCAATAACATCTCTGGATAGTTTTAAGGCAAATTGGCCTCATGTAAACTGGAAGTGGTGTAAGGTAGGTTAACAGACAACAAGATTTTAATCAGTAATAGCTGTTCTATAGAAAAACAAAAGCTTTTTAAGCAACCTTAGGGAATCTATTCCTGTGAGTCAGGATTACTCATACAAACACGGCTGCAGAGAGAGTTACTTGCTGTATTTCTGTCAGGCTATTTTACCTATGAGCGACCAGAGGTAAACAAGTGCCCCTGATTTAACAAACAGGCTTTGGGTGTGCAGGACTTTACAGAAACTACCTTTTATAGCAACTGTAATAAGAATAATTTTGTGGGACAGAATCATATCTCCCTTCGGAAGTCATTATCTGTCTAAAGCCAAGGTAAAGCATAATTAACATTTTCTGTAAGATTTTGCTTCTAAACACAAAAATAAAACCTTTGCCAGTGGAGGACAAAATCTGCTTCTTGGATCTGTATTTCTAGATCACAAAATATGCCCAGCTTATGTCCCTGCTTTGGCAGATGTGCATGTTTGTGCAGCTCCCTGCAGAGAGAGTCTGAACTGCACACCCGCACATGCCCAGTCCCTCTCCCGTGCCAAACAAGGACCTGCTATGTGGGTCAGCAAAGGTGATGCTGTCTGGGGTATGTGGTGGCTTCTATTAACAGGCCAAAATCATCTCCCTTTACCTGCTGCGCTACAGGTTACAGTGCCACAGTAAGGGTACTCAGCAGAATAAGTAAAAGATCTTCTCTTGGAAAAACAATAGTTAGGGGTAGGAAGGTCAAGGGAAGCATCTAACTCTGCATGTGCCCTGACCGAAACTCAAATTGGATGCAAACAACAGATTTAGCCTCTCACTGTAACTTAGGAACCATTCCGGAAAGAAAAATGTGATTAATATTTGCTTGAATATGTCTCTATTTTTCTTTTATTTTTCTTCTTTTTGTAGCAAAACAGTAACACCCAGAAGACACCGCTTCTACTTCTTCACAATTCTATAGTTTTTATGTGTAGCTGTTGGTTGAAAAACTGTCATGGCTGGTTACAGTTTCTTTAAAGGAATGCACTTATCAAGCTCTCTATACCTAGGACACTTTTTCTCAACCTCTGCTTTTTTTTCCCCTTTTTCCTATTTCTCACATTCACTTTCTTACTTTCTTTGCTGCCTCCTTCTCCTTTTTCAATCTTTCTCGTCTAGCCATTCCATTGTTATTCACCCAGTTTATTGCTTCAAGCAACCCTGACATACTGGACATCATCTGAAACTACAAACGACAGGATGCAATAAGCTAGAGAATAGCAGTAATCTGAGGAAAGTTCTTCATTCACTCTTGCTCCTAACTCTCTGTCTTCTTATCCTACATAGAAAATAAAAAAATCAATACCACCTCACAGGGCTTGATAAAAGTGCTGGACAAGTACAGCAGGCATGCTGGATATAGTAAATTAAAGTGATCAAAATTTTCCAGTCGACTCTGCCTATAGCCTACATAAACTAACAACCCTGTCTGCAGAATGTCTGTCATTCTAGAAGCTTTATTTTATCTGTGTCTCTGATTATCCAGAGAATGAGTACATATGCAGTATACGTGTGCACATTTATCTGTATGCATATGTGTGAGAAATAGATAGGAGCAGAAATCAGCCTGTGTTTATAAAAAATATTTCCTTCTAGATCGGTAGATTTTGAATTTGCTGACATATTTGTATGCACAAAACATTGTGGAGATAAATGTTATATTACAGTGAGATTTATACAACCAAGATTAAAATTACTTCATTGTATTTAATTTTCAATATGTCATTCCCTGTCAGGCTAGATTTTAGCCAGTGTAAATCAGCACTTAAAATACCATTTGAAGATCAGGCTTGTTACCTTTCCATGTTGTTTTTTCGGGTCTAGACATGGCTTAACAATTTCCAATCAATGTCTAGAAATGTATTAGAGAACTAAGAGACAAAGCAGGCAACAGAGAGATCTGGCAGTAGCAGGATTCATAAACCAAATACTTGAGAAGCTAAATTCTGCCCTCAAAAGTAAATGTGCATGGATGTATTGACTTCAGGGGGAGATATGTAAAGGGTGAAGTGAGGCTTCACATTATTTCACAATCAAAATACCATAACATTAGAACTTCAGAGAGTGTCTGTACAAGAATGTTGGTCTCATACTAATTCAGGAGGAATCCTAGCTTCGAGAAAGCCAACACCAGAATAAATGCCTTCACTTGGATTAGTATTTTTCTGTGTGTCCACCTTTATGGGTGTTTAACAATGGTGGATTATGCCAGTGTCTCTCTTGTGCTTAAAATGGCCTGCATATAATCAGCTATCTAAAGTCAGTAATTTATGCAGGATGCCTGACCCTCAGGTTTCAGTGCCCATGAAAATCACCAAGGGAGAGAGTCTGTGCATTAGACACTGCTGCAGACAATCACCTACTCATTTAGATTTTCATTCCTAAACCCATAGTACTAATCCAGTCCTCTGAAGGCATTAAACAAAACTCTCTGAAGGAAACCTACCAGTCTGCCCAAGAAACAAATAAGTCTTGGCAATATGAATGTGTACAATAAAAAGACAGAAAAGAAGAAAAACGCTCTCTGAGGCAGTTTCCCTCATCACCGGGCCACACAGAAAAACAACTTGGGGAAAAGAAGTAAGTGTCCAGAATTTTTTTTTCCATCCACCAGATAAGACTGCTTTTCTCTGCAGGGTAGATCTTTCTTTCCCTCCTCCTTCTCCCCTCTCTGTTGACTGCTGCCATTACATATTCACTTTTCTCTTTCTGGGCTTGTATACTGTTCTGGACTCTTTCACCACTCCTCTGCCACATGCCTGCCTCAGGCTAATGAGCACAGCTCACACAGTCTATCTGAGGAGGCTTGTGGAGCATTCCTGTTTCTGCCACTTTTGATTCCTTTCCCCCTCCTTGCATTGCACCCCTCCTGAAACATAAATTCTTTCATTATTCCATACAGGACTCCCACATCCCAATTCTTCACCCCCTCCCCGCCACCTCCTATTCTAGTGGAAAAATTCTAATCTTTTTATTCTTTCTTCATACAGAAGATCAGAAGATTGGCTTTCAAGTTTTATTCTGATTCATTTTCTCCACAAAGGTTATGTTATCCGTGTGCCTTTCTACTCGTGCATTTATCAGAGAAAGTAGCATAATGCAAGCACAGGATCATTGAGATTTGAACTAGTGCTTCATGGATGCTCCTCCTGCTTTGTCTAAATCGCACAAAATGCAATTTAGAGAGCCTGAGAGCTCTGCCAGAGCAAAAACTGCACATCTCAACCTGAAGAAGCTCAGTATTTTGTTTCAGTGGTCACAGCGTCTCACTAACCTGTTTCTCTTCCTTTCTTCCCAGGTTAATTTCTCTGTTTGCATTTCATCTCACATTTGATTCACTTCTGCAGAGTCCTCTTTCTCCTCATTCCACGTTCCCTGCATACACTGCAGCTGCTCTTCAGCTACCCACAGCCAGCCGGTAACCAACACTTTGCTCTACCTAGAAGCCAAAAGCATCTTCACTGTGATGCTCCTCACTGCAGGTGAGAATAGTGCAGCTCACTTTGGTGCACAGAGCACTAATCTGGGGGAGCCTGTAACCCATAGCAAACAAAGAAATGTCTCCAAATGTAATGCATTCACTATAAGCTCTCTACCAACTTTCTGGCTGTAGAAACTTGGTAGGAGTTATTGCAGAGTCTCAGATAACCAGATAGGGACAGCTCTGCCATACTTACCCATGCAAGGCAGTAGCTTTAAGAGATCCCATCCATTTTTAGCACCTTTCCCCATGATGTGAGGCACTGTGTAGTGAAGGAAACTGGCGCAGGACTGCAATTAATAGTGCATATAGTCCGGTTTTTATTAACAGCCATGAAGAAAATACATTGTTAGAATATCCTGTTTCTCTCTACAGTATCTTAGCTATTTTCTCCTTCATGTGTTGTATTGTTTCTTCTGAATACCACAAGTAATTACACCATGCCATAAACTTATTTAATTTTTTTTAATTCAAAGCCATTTTAAGTTATTCAAGCAGTACAACTATATTTTTATACCACTATAACTTAACAGTCAAATGGATGGGTAAAAAAAATTGCTCCTGGGCTGAGACCCATTTGCCAAGTTTCATTCCAGAGCGATGTTTAGAGTGAAGTTGTAAATCCCTGTGAATAGTGGATTTGTAATGAAGATGCTGGTGCAGACTTCTAACTATGGCAGCACAAATTATATTGCTGGAATAAAAAGGCATCATGTATTGAAGTAGCATGTAAGCGTGTATCATAGCATGAATATGTTCCCCTTTGTTGTGTATTTATCCCTAGAACTGCCTACTGGCAGAGGAGCTTCTTTCCTGTTATTATCATAACTTTTATTTTCCTATATCAAATACCAGATAATGAGAATGATACAGCAGGAAAATAAACTTAAAATTGTGGAACATTTATTTACTGTTGAAAAGAAAGTTGCTATAGATGGTATCTTCAAAAAAAATATGAGAGAATGTGTCCCATGATCATGGACAAATATAATTTTTAGAAGTAAATAATTTGGCCAGATCCATGAGGACTTTCCCAGATATGGCAAGATGTACGTTTTCAACCATAAGTTATGTCCCTGTACACTGCCCTGGTCAGCCTAACTCAGTCCATACCCAGCCAGACTGAATGAGCTCACAACCTGACATGATATCTCTGCACCCAAGAAATCCATATCTTTTTTAGCGTACACCCATTCTATATAATAGGCCAAATACAGTGCTAACATAACATGGTGCTCCATTTGGGGGATCAGTGTATTTATTCCAAAATAATTAATTATAACTTTGAAAACTTGTCAGTATCTGGGAAAGGGAAATGTTAAATGTCTCCAGCTAAAAGAAGATTGCAGGCATTTCTGAATACTTGGTATAAACCCCTGCATTAGGTCAACCCAAATGAATTTCTGTTTTTGAAAAATTTCAACAAATTAAACTGCTGGGGAAAGAAACCTGAAAATGTTATCTTTTTCCTGCAAACTTACCGAAAGTGGTGTAAAAAAATGTTGGAAATGTTCCACATGTTCTGATTTATGCCAAAGGTTCCACAGCCAATGAAAAGGATTATGACTCTTGTTATTGCAAAGAGCTATTTCTATTGTTTCATCAGGGTTAAAATTAGTTAAACAAACTGAAACTCTGCCTTTCAAAATTGTTACCCTGCTGTGCAAAGTTGTACTTTTAGTGACCATGACTCAACTTTTCTTTTTTGTTTTCCTTTCAACAGCATTACATTTACATACCAGACTCTTCAGAAACTCGCTGTCATAGGGGGACCTCTTCAGAAAGAGTGAGAAATCATACAGTGATAAAGTCACAGTAAACATTGCTTTTCTCTAAAAGAAAAACTGCAGGAACCTGCAGCAGATCTTTAAAAGATATTTTCTGAAGAAAAAATAAATACTCTCATGCTGTTAAAGTTAGAATAGAACTCTTTGCCTGTTTTGGAAGGGGGGAACAACATAAAATTGGGAAGCAATGGGCTTCTTTGCTTAGCTAGTAAAAGCAGCAAGAAAGAAAGATTGCAATCCTCCATGCCCTGGCTTCCTTTCATGTGAGAGTTATCCTGCTTAGACACCTGCTCCAGCCCTGGGGTCTAGAGACTAGTCCCAGCAGACCACCACTGTCAACATGAACATAACCCATTCAGTTGTGACCAAGGGACACTCTGTGACCTTGTCCCCCTTCTGAACTCAGGTTGGCAGAGGGAGGTCTAGCCAGCCTTCCTCTGTAACGTTGTTCTGTGCAGTAGCCTTGGAGACACCATCATGGTAACTGACAGCTGAAGCTACAGGACACCCCAGCCCTGACACAGCCTAGCAGGGCTATGCCTTTTGGCACTCCTACTCCATTGCGATAGCCCGACATCTACAAAGGTGCTTGGATATTGTTCAAGCACTGTGACCTTTAGAGAACAGAGTTGCTACCCATGATTTCTCCTTTGTGTCCTTCTGGCAGAGTGGGCAGAGGGCAGAAATGGGCCAGTGCTGCTGGTAGACTTGCAAATGGTGCTTCATAAGCCAGACTAGGTCCACATGCAGCTAGCTAGAGAGATCTTGTCTAGGCAGTTTAGTTCAATGACTGATAGGCACTCTAGTATCACTGTGATGGCCAAATTAGAAAGGCTGTTGTAGGCTAAAACTGGCAGATAACTCTGAAACATAATGGTCAAGGTCAGTTCATAAAGAGACAGCACTGATAATTAAGCTTGAAGCCTCATGCAGGATTTTCTTTATGCAAATGGAGTGCAGCAGTTGGTATTTAAATATCAGCTTACATCACAGAAAACTGGGGAAGTCTAAACATTACAGTTTTTTAAAAGTAAGAAAATGTCATCTATAGCTTTGCATTTATAGTTCCTATTAATCTGGCATTCATCTCCATTGATAATTTGGCTTGGTCCTTGCTCCCATCAATAGTACTTATTAGAACAGAAAAACAGAAGTCCATATCTTCTTGTACGTAAGTTCACGTAGTGTTTCCGTTTATGTCCTCTTTGTATTTGGCCTAGCAAATGGGTTTACTGAAATATTTACAAAAACAACATTTCTTGGGAATGGCCAGTTCCTTTGCAGTGCATTCAGCAAAAATATATCTGTGGTTATTTTTGTTTAGGATTTAATTAGCTGAACTAAGTAGGGAACAAAAACCACGCCAACGTGACCCATTGTGTCCAATCAAAGCACTTCAGATATCAGATACTGGATGTACAAAGTGAACAGCTTGTGAATAAGCTGCAAACTAAAGTAGGGAAGGAGTTAATCCTCTCGCTGGCTTAGAGGAAAGATCGCAGTTGCCAGCTCGTATATAGGAATTTGCAGGTTGGTGGGGCTGGGCCAGCTCTGGGGAATTAACTAATTCCTTCATCTTCTTCCAGTGTATTATAAAATGTCTGGGCTAGAGGAAGTGAAGCCTGAGACTGGTGGGGATGGGGCAGTCAGTAAATAATGAGGATAATGCTAGAAGGAAAGGAATGGAACCAGGGAGTTCTCTTAATGTGGCGTTTTGGAGGAGTGGTGCCTTGTGTGGCCTTGTGGCTGTTCATGGGAACCATAGCTTCATTTTGAACCTCGTGTAGGGGCATGCACTCTTGCTTCAAAAGGCAGGACATACTTGGCTAGCTTTATTTGAGGATGTTTTGATACATGACACAATAGAGATTTTTTTTTCACAGTTTGTAGCAATGCCAGTTCAGAAGCTGACATCGATGGCAGAAGATAGGTGAGGTGGTTTTCTTATATGAATGGAAGAGAAAGCACCAGAAGATGGGATGTGTATAAATTGTTTTCCTCCTCAATTTTCCTAACACAAAGATCACAGTCAAACTTCAAGTTGTAATTGCTTTTATGGTCAGATTAGAAGAGTGAAGTCCAGCCCTTCTGAGGGAGTGCAGTGTGTGGCTTATGTTCTCAATCTGTAAGCAGGAATAAAATCAATATAGAAATGTTTACCAGTCCATACAGCCACTTAAAATACCAGGAATAGCAACTTTCACATGGGTAACATTTGCCCTTTCCATCCTACTTTCACATAAACCTCAATACTTTAAAACCCCAAACATTTAGTCCAGGTTATGCCAATTTGTAATTGAAGGACTGGAGTGTTATATTTGGATTTACAATCCTTATCAACCTTCAGATACTTCCACACACTGTTTAAGAAACACCTAATACTGAGGTGATCCATATCATTTATTTCTGATCTATTTCTTTTCCCACATGTTTCTGAAGCTTTGAGGTTAAAGGAGGTAGCAGAATCTCATTCAGTGGCAGATTACAGGAATAAACAAGATAGGAGAACAAAGACCTGATTATGGTGAGAAGCTCTGGAAACCCAAATATCCAAATTAAAGGATGAATGCACCCTCATCCAAGAGGACAGAGCAGGTTGGGCCATATGGTCTTTTTAAGAGCTTTAATGCTTGAATACAGCAGGAAGAAAACCCAAAATAGCAGATACCAACATAAACACAATTACAATGCTTTCCACAAAATATACAGCCTCCATATTGCCAGAGGGGAAGGTCAAGTGCTTGTGATGACATTGCTCCCTCGCATGCTTTTATTACACCTCACCTACCAGGCACAGGCTTGCATAACTTGCACCAAATACTAGGTACACAGAACAAGCAGAATTTATTTGTCAGCAGCCCATGGGAGGAAACTATCCATGTGACATTTGTTTTTCCATCTATGCTCCACAGTCCAACATCCGAATAAGTTATATTCATTTTACACTCACTGAAGGCTTTGCTGAGACAGGTTGCACTGCCTTGACACAGCTGGATGTAGCTACGCTCTGACTGATGGTCAATTTACACTCAAAGAATAACCTTCCTTTAATATACTGCTGAATCAAGAAATAGCTCTACCTGCACCATGTATGAATTTGACCTATGCACCATCATTGCATAATTTATACAAATTCTATGGAGTAACTGGTTAAAGTATTATAAATTATTTTCTGTTATTTTTCTAAACTGTTTCAGATACACAAACTGACAGATCCATGGGTTAAAAATCAAGTAATATTTTTTCTTTGTTTTTCTCTGAAGAATTCAGTTTGGAAATTCAATGCAGTTTATGTCTCTAAGAGCTGGGGGGTAAACTGAGCTGTAGGGTCAAAAGGCTGCTTCGCTGTTCTTTATATCCTTATTCTGAGGGTATTCTTTTTAAAAAAGGTTCTCTCCTAGTGATTCAGATGTTCATAAATTATATACAAGAAAAGTAAACTCAGGCCAAATGAAGGCTCTTGTTTGGAAAATGTCAGCTGATGTTAAAGCCTCCCATTATTACCATTTCAATTACACTGCCTTGGAATCTGTCCTGAGGAACACAAAACCAATATATAAAGACTGGATCATCAACCTAGTACTACAGCCACTGAAGTCTGGAGACATTTGCTAGTGGCTTCAATAGGAGCCAAATTGGGTTCAGAATAAGTATCAATCTTTTCTTTTTTTTTTTTCCTGAAGAATTATGGAAATGACATCATCCCCACTGAAATCAAATATGGGGACCAGAGAAGAGAGTTTGGCTGTGAAAATTCTTGCTTTATGTTTTCTAATCCAGTTCATCTGTCTTCACTGTAATCAGACAGAGAACAGACTAGAATAAATCCCTGGATATCATCTTTGGTCAAAAAAAAAAATAAAAGCCAACGTTAAAATAATTTGCAATCATGTAATTTCTTTAAGTCCCATAAGCAGCTGTGACCTGGGATAAGTCTGGGGAGGGGGGCAGGAGGACTCAAGAGATGCAAGTTCTGTCCTCAGCCCAGTAAAGTGTATTTCTTTTTCTGTAACTTGACCACTGTAAGTATCACACATTTGTTAGACTATTGCTCAGCAATGCTGGAGGGATGGATTTTGTGCTTAGCTGACACCGCACGATTCTCTGCCTCGGGTTCTCTCGGCACCCTATGTTAGCGGCTTTGCAGACTGAGATGCATACGACATCGTCTCTTTCGCTCAGTCTGTTTTATGCTCTTGTCTGATATTTTCAAGGGTTTTTAATCACAACTCCAGCAGATGGATCAATGACAGATATGAGCAACAAATTTTGCATGCTAACAGCACAGGATTTTTTATCTGAGATAATATTTCTCTCTTAAAAGGTCTCTGCTTTGCTATGTATTAATTAAAATCTAAATACTAAATATTGATTGATGCGTTATCAGGCCATAGCAGTTGGGCCCTGCCACATTGATTTTTTGCTGTGATTTATTATCATATTTAAGAAAAATCATTTTCTGTGATTATACGAGGAAATAGACTTTAGTGAGGGTGTAATTCTTTTGTATCACTTTTGTTGTGTAGAGGACGGGCCAATTCCTCAATTGTGGCTAAGATTGCTGATATCCTTCATTGCTTCTTCTCTTTGGCCTCCGACGGCTAATGCTTTAAGCCTGCTTGGTCTTGTCATTAGGAATAATGGGCATTAGGATTACCTCTTTAATCACAACTAAGATTAACAGATGGTATGAACCCAACATCTTAAAATTATCTAGTTATTAACAAGTGTTTCCTTTTAACACATTAATAACATTTGCTTTTCCTAACTGCTCAGGCAGAAACACAAGCTCTAGCATTAATAACAGGAGAATTTATAATTTTTTTCTATAACTATCACTTTCTACGTAAAGACATCCTAAATATTAACATAAAGAAAAAAATATATGTAGCTTTAGATACTGTGGACTCCATATCTGCTATTATTAGGGAAATACTTAATTTCTCTGTATATGGATCCAAATGGATTGGGGGGGAGGAGGTATGGTTCTATATACTGCTTTATGGATCAATTTTTATTATTTTCAGCAGAGATATTTATAAAGCTACATGCTCCTTTTAGCTGAAATTATTTTTCAGCTAAAGAGAAGCAAAAGAAGAACTGCATTATTTCAATTGCCATCCAGAATGATAGTATCCTCCGTGAACCAGCAGCAGAAAGAATACCTATGTATTCTTCCATTTTCCACAAATCAGTTTATTAAAACTACTACTTACCCCATCCAAACCTTATTCATCCTCTTTCTCTTTATTTTCTTCAGGTTCAGATGCCTAGTGAGGATTTATTAAGCCATCAGAGTATACAAATAGGTATTGTGATGTGTATTTTGTTCTACTTTTCATTTGGCATTGGTAGAGTTACTGAGAACACTGTATTGTGACTTATAGGCAAAATTATCAACTGAAATGGCCAGCTAAAGGAAGGCCACTTTTTTCAAAGGGGGCCTGTCTGAGAATTGTTCTGCAAACTGATAGTTTTCATTAGGAAAATAGAAAACCAGATAAGCAATAGTTACAAATATCAAAACTCTGAAATATCAAAACTCAAATAACAAAACTCAGCAACTATCTCAGATTGATCATTATTTATTAAGTGCTTTCGTTGCAGTGACCTGAGCAAAATACAGAGAAAGACCGAGCCTGTACTGTCAGTGACTTACCCTTTCAACAGATTTCTTTGTATCTGCGTTACAGTCACAAACAGTGGTATTACCAAGTAGAGGATTGTCACATCATTATGACTAAAAATGAATATATTATAATATAGTATTCATGCAGTAATAACAGTGACATAATTGTGTCTGTGTTCAATAATCGCAATTCTCTGCTAATATAAGATTTCTCCTTAAAATATAATGGAAAATACCCGTCCGATACTATTGATAATTGCTGAAAAAAAGCCACAAAAGAATCATTTCAGTGATATAGGAAATTAATCTTTTCCTAACATAGATTAATTCTTATTTTCGAGCGACTGACAGAATGTAATAATTGCTTGTAATGTTCACTAGTGTAATAATTTTTAAATATGCTTAACAATTAAACTTAAAACATATAAACATGAGATTTAATTCACTATAGGAAAATACTCCACCATGGTGTTGAATTTTAAACGCACTTTGTTTCCCGTCAATTTTGGTGATGAACTTTATAAAGAAAAATTAATACTGGAGGTTCATAGTAAATCTTCAGTGTTGTAAGAAGCAGGGAGCATGAAGAACTACACAGACTGCCACCAAAATGTTGTGTAAGCAATGTAAAATGGAGGGCTTAAATCTACCATGCAGGACCTCCAAAATACAGTTATACACTTAAAATTTGTTTCAGATTTTATGCCTCAACATGAATCTCCTGACACAATTTCTACAACCACCTTTTCCCTATTCCTAAGAAATTAATTTTCCCCTCTCCAGTGATCTTTAGTGTTTAATCCTGAGACACAAGGGAAATTGTTTACCTGAGTAGTCAGAGGATATAGTGCCACTAATGATACAGAAAGTGCAATCAAAAGTGCAAATTAAATATAAAAAAGATAGATTGTCCCCCACTACCATGCACTCAGATCTCTTTCCATTAGTTCAGCATCAAGTGTTGCATTTAATTGTGGTATGTACATAGACACAAGGGTGATTTTTTTTAAATAACAGGGGTTTTTAAATTATTTCTTGTAAGAGTGAGTATCTATTAACAAAGTGTTTCCCAAATTTTTACTTGTTTTTTGCCTAGGAACTGCACAGTTCAGTGAAATAGGTAACATGTCTTCTTGCATTAACCAAGCCTACAAGCACAGCCTAGACTGTATATGCCAAACTAAAGTCCAGTCAGTCTGGTGGGGAACTATTGGCTTTGTTTGTTAGGCTGTTTTCATCCATTTGGCATAACATAAAGTACTAAGTATATGATAAAACACAGAAACCACTAAGTAAACTGCTGTTTGCGCTCCTTCACTCAACCCTCCCCAAATAATAACAGTGATTACACTGCACTATGGACTAATCACTGGCTAAGTAGCTTCTGCAGGGAAGACAGATGTAATACTGCATTACAGAAGACTGTTTGCAGCTTTTCACCTTAAGGAAGCCCAAACTAGGGATCTGATCCAACAAGCAGCAACACATGGGAGTAACCTGATCCACCGTAGTAATTAAACCAAATTTTACACATCATTATAAAAAAAGTTATCAGGTGACCATACAATTATTAGGGAAAGAAAAAAAAAAAGACATAACCCTTTTTAAGATAATTTCAGATGCGACTAATGCAGGAACAAACAACAATATGGTCATCTTCCTTCACACTCCAAGTCTCTGTAATAGAGATGCTAAAAACATGGAGATGTAACTAGCTGGGTAAAAAACCCTCTAGGCAGGAGTTTGCAGTTATTGTTTACATTTACACAGCCCTAGGGATTTCCATATTGTTTAACAGACCTCTGAGATAGCTGAGCTTATCATCCAAAAATGTTCCCCTATGTGGTACACAAATGTCACATGAAAGATAGGGGTAGAAATCCTGCATGGAGGATGGGTTCAGGAGATCTTGCTTTTGTAGTAAATTTTGTATCATGTAAACACAAGTAGTTATTTTATTTACAAGAGCATTCAGAAATGATAAGAGGTAGCCAGGAAAGTCCTGTGTGGAAGAAAAGACACAGTAAAGTTAACGAATAAACGGAAAAGTAAGTCATTGCAATGCTCCTCTTTTATTCTGGGTGCTCCCTGCAGTATGTTTGGAGGAGGGTTAGTCAATGAAGGCTCCCATAACATTTACAGATATAGAGAGGAAAGCATCTGGGGTTAGGCAGCAGCATAACAAGGATGAGTGACTCCAGCTTGTTACAGCATAGATCCTTCTAGGATTCCACAATTTTCTAGTTCATTTCTAGCAAGATGCTGTGGAAAGTAGAACCTGTGTCAGTGGCATGGCTACAGGTCTTCTGAGGAATGTGCGTGCTTCAGAGTAACCAGTGCCAGTCCAACAGAACTTGTCTAACATGCCTCTTGATGCGATTCTCCAGTTACCATCCCAAGCGACCCATGCTGACCACACCACACAGTACCAGCAATCCTGCTTCAACAGGCTCAGAATTACTCTTCCCCCATCTATCCCTAGGAAGGTTGCCTCCCCTAGTAATTTTGAAGTCTCATTCTTCTGACTCTTCTTTCTTCCAGGTACTGTTCTACAGCATCGCACTGCACGGAACAATTTCTGCTTTTCTTCATCACAGGAAAATGCTTTATTTGACTACTATGAAGTTAAGATGTAAAGACTTTGAGATTACTGTCTAGAAGACTTTGGGAAAGAAAGACTTTGTTTTTCTAAGTCTGCATTTTTTAAATTCAATTTTACATTAAATCATATAGCTCATCAGGTTCGAGTGCCATAAGGGCATTCTCCCACCACAGGTTCACGAACCACTCTGTCTTATCTTGAGTATTAGCCAGAGCTCTGATGCTGACTTTGTAGTTTTGTGTGCAGAACAGGCCCTTGATACTTCAGAAGTCTGCTAATACAATCTCTCCTTGTTTACACAGCCTGCTGAGGGAAATTAAAATCTTAGTCCTCAGTGAATGCCGAATTTCAAAAGAGACAAAAAAAACACCTCAATTTCTGCAGCATACATTTTTGGTTTAATTACTATGTTCACACCTATTTTGAAGCACTCTATGTTTAATATTCACAGGGTTTTTTTCACGTTTAACAAAAACTAGTTTTCTTTCAATTTAAAAGTGATGCTTTGTATCAACACACTCAGTGCACTTCCTTCTTTGTAGCTCATTGACTTGTGTGTGAATTCAATAGGAAAAGTTATCCCAAGTCTAAGTGAGTGAAAAATTTCAATGTGGGGACTCTGCATAGGTATAAAGAAGTCCGCAAGTTGCAATGTTATGAAAAGTCAGCCACAAAGTATTTCTGTCTTTGCAGAAGACATTAGAGCATCTCCCAGCTGTCGCGAGTGCCAGGACATGGAGCAATCTTCAAGCAGGCTTTGACTGATTGCACAGGGTAACTGATAAATGCTCCACCACATTTGAATATTTTGGGTTTTCCCTGGCCAATACTGCTTTCTCATATTCTGGATGTCATTTCTCCCTTGGGTCCTCTGACACCCTAATCCTCAAGGCAGTGTCACTCATGGCAGTCAGTCTGTAGTGTTACAAGATCAGTTCAGACATGGATCTCTAATAAGATTAAGACTCATCAGTGTGGTTTTAGTCCTTTCCTTTTCTGAGACAGAGGAACAGAACTATTCAAGACTTGCAGCAACAACTCCAAGCACTTGCTAAATATTATCTTTCCCCCACCTCCTTTGAGGAATCTGCTACACAGTTTCGCAAATTTGTGTAAACATTAATGAAAACAGAAAGCAAAAATAGCAAAAAGCGCTTGAAAATTACTTTTCTTGGACATCATATGGATTTGCATTTTTTTATTAAGTGAAGCCAGGTACTCCTCAGTATCTGCTTTGGTACTTTGGTAGTCAGTTTTTCAGCAAAATCAAGAGAAAAGGTGAGAATTGATGCACTTATTCTTTTCAGGGGGGCTCTTTATTCTGTCTTGGCGCAACAGTTTTTACATCTCACAAGAGCAAATTACAAAGCCTTGTAATCTGGGATACGCTGCAGTGTTTTCAAAACTAGGTGTTTGAAGTAGAAAATTCAAGCTCGTTACTGTTTTACAACTGGTTGTTGTTGCATCTTGTAGGAGCATTTCTAGGAAGCTGTACATTGCGATGCATTCTACCTTTTCCTTTATGTAGCAATGTCAGGTCCCATGTTGGTGGACATTGATTGGATGCCTAGGAAAAGCATTTTTTCCACTTTCCAAAGGGAAATTAATCCCCACTCCCACCTACCCTGACACCCAAATCCCAGATACTGTAACATTAAGTAACAGCTGGATTTTGAATCCCATGGGGGAGACTCTATGCCTCTTGACGGATTCATTGTGACACTGTCCAGACTGCCTGCAAACTGGCAGACAGCTCTGTTTGCCAAATGTCGACATTATCTAATTGGCATTTCAGCCCACTCCTCATTTTTAATGGACATGAGAAAGATTCAGACAGCAAGTGCTGAAGCAGTGGCAGTGTGTTCAGACTGCAGTGGCTGCAGCCTCCCTTGGACAGCTGCCGGACAGCACCAGCACCTGGCGTGTGGAAGCAGGTATTTGAAAGCTGCTGGGCCACTTGATGGAAAATACAGGAACTGAGGAGGAGAAAGGAAACAGCAAAGGAATGACGAATTCAGGGGTAGATGCTGGTAGTCAAAATAATGTCATTGTGGTGGCTAAATAGCTTAAACCTTCCAATATATTTTACAATGAGAGCAGCTGTCCTCTTTGGAAGAACAGGCTTGCCACAATCAAGAAGATAGTTAATATCCATATACTGATCTGTAAAAAGTCTCATGATGCATTATATCCAGAAAGAGCAAACCTTTACAAGAGTAACTTGGAGCAAAGCACACACAAACCAGGCCATCTGCTGAAGCAGCTGAGAGATAGTAATACATATATAAAGGTGGCTGCCTATTCATCCATAATTGTTGCCTACATCTCAAGAAATAGATCTGTTTCTCTCTTTCATATCTGACTGCCTGACCTGTCAGAGTAGTGGTAGATTACTTTTTTTCACTGTACTAAAATGTTGTTTTCCAAATAAATTATTACACTTCTCTTGAATTGCAGCAATAGTGTGGCAGAATGGATAAACAATTCACGTGGTTCAGCCGTCACTGTAAATCTTCATCAGACACTGTTTCAGTGGCTGCACCCCTTTATCTTAAATACGTCATTTCTATTTTCCTATTAGAGGGTTTTTCCACATTATTTCACATTGCTTTAAATGGCAGGATATACATCCATGGAAAAAACACTGTACAAAATACTGCCTGGATGAGAAGAGGTGTGATGCAAGAGACAGTCTTGACTCAAGACCCTTGAAGCTTACTTGAAATTTGTATCTCATAAGATTTTTAAATCTCACCATTTTCTAAATAAAGTGTGCAGCCAAAAAAACCCTCAGAACAACCAGACAAATATGTGATCTAACAGTCGTAATTAAGCTCCTTCAACAGTAACCCAGAGACTAAATAGAAGGAGATGTGATTACATGTATAGCCAGAGCTTTCAAAGAAAAAGAAAAAAATAATACATAGGAGAAGTTCAAAGTCTGAAAGTTTGAAATACCATTTTCAAGCCCATGTTTTCTTTCATCTTGTATTTCTTTAATGCAAGCTTTATTGTCACTTGGTGGAGCTGGAATATTTTACATTGCACTCCTTGGTAAGCACACTTTCCCAAGTATGGACTGCATTAATGATAGAGGACTTTTTTAAAGCTTAACGTCAAGAAGGCTTTAAGGAGGCTACTGCAAAAGGATTTGCCAATTTTAGTGAGAATTATGACATTGTGCATTATCCTAACAACACATTAAACATAAAGGAAAGCTTTCCTACAGTTTCAATAACACTTTCTGTAATACTGCTTTCTAACTGCTTGCAGGTTCATGTTTTCAGCCACTCTCCACAGTTCCTTAACAATCATTACAAATTCCACTTATCTAAACTTGTGATTAAAAACCTTTAAGGGGAAGCTGTTTAATTAAAAGTAAGTAGATATTTATTATGTGTTTAGTGTGCCAATTTTGCTATGACCTAAGAACCATTACCTAATTAAATTTTGTAATTCTTTCGTATATTACAACTACAATATGATACTGCAGAAGAAACAAAATAGCTAATTCAAAACTGCTATGTGCATTTCTAAGGTATTAGCTGGATTAAGTTTTCACATCTGAGGCTGGATCTTGCCCTTGTCAAAGTCTGTAGAAATATATTTTCCCCATCAACTTTAACAGAACCAGAATGATACCTGTGGAACTCGTGGCCATGATTTATTTACATATGTTTATCTAAATCTGTTATAATTTCTTTGGTTTCAGTCAAATCAATCTGGATTGATAAAGTTGTTCTGTATGTAGTATTTTCTACAACTTACACATTTTTTGTCACAATTTTTCATCATTAAACACATATGCATACACGTGCAGAGGACCTTAAGTCAATCTGCTTCACAGTGATGTAAATCAGAAATAATTCCTCTGCTATGTATAGATTTATACTTGAAATGGTGTAAAATCAAATTGCCTCAGAATAATACACATACTTTTGTTTGTGCATAGTACATATACTTCTACACATATTCATGTTAAAATGTGGCAAGCCTTAAAGTCAAAAAGCTGGCTTTGTGTTCATCAGAATCCGGGGATGTTTGTGTTCTCTCAGTGATGCCGTGATGAATCAGTCACTTAAAACATTCCTATAAAACACGAGTATGACTGCAGTGCCTTGTGAGGCACAGGACAACTGACAGTGACATGAAAACACACCTCTCTCATTCAGTTTTTTATCGTTATTACTTTAACACTGACATCTGACCTCTTTAGCTGCCTGTGTGTAGTGAAGTGTTCCTGGCTCACACCTGGTGTTGATAATAAAGCACAGCATGCATAAATAATGAAGATATGTTTGTGAAACTTCACTAAGTGGCAACTGCCTGTGACAGAGATCCTGCTACTAGCACTTACTGCTGTAAAGGCTTGTTAATGGAGGCTGCTCAGTGGATGACAAAATGACCCAATTAAAGTTTATTCCAAATGACATCAAGGTCATAAAATGAAACAAAAGAGGAGGAAATGATTCTGGTAGGTTGAAAATATACTGCAACATTTATTATTACTTCTGTGCTTTTTGCTGTCATAGGAGGGCATCATGTTTACTTAAAACAATATCTATTGAAAGCCAAGTTAGTGAAAAGGGTGACTATTGGCTAGACTGAAATATGACGTCTTGTGACACTCTACTGGACATGCTTTCCAGGAAAAGATCTGTTAAGAAAGTCTTTTGAGACTGGGATAGGAGAGACATTTCTCCTGTCAGATACTGGATCAGAGACTTTCCAGATGAGGAAAGGATTTAAAATTCGAGTAGTCAGTCCATTTATAAGGCTAAGCTCTCACATACACAGTAAAGTACTACTAGTGTAGGGTTTGTCGTATTCTGATTTATTCTGGAATTTCTAGATGAGGGCTGAAACTGTGGGCCCCTTGAGGACTAGGCATATGGCCCAATTTACAGAAAAGTTATTTGCTCCCAAGTGCTCCTTCCATTGGAAAAGAGGAAATGTGTGTAAATGAAAGGAGGCTGAGGTGCTCCAATGAGAAATCAGCAGGCAATAAAGTGTCAGTGATTTTGAGCCGTATGCAGTTAATTTTCCGTTCATTCCAGTCATCACTCTTCATAGGGAAGGAGTGAGGACTATTTCATTGGCATTTTTTTGCATTTAGGCCCAACACCTTGTGATGTATCTAATACACTGGTGGGGATTAGAGAAGCTGTGTGATTCTTTTTTCAGGTAAACAGGAGCAGCAAGGAGAGTATGGGCCAGATCACAAGCACCACTTGTGTGCATTCATTCAGGTAAAATGAAAAGAGATAAGCTCACTTCTGCCTGAGAAATTGCAAGGCCAGCTTGGAAGTCCTAGAAACACTCTTTACATTATTTAAGGGAATTTTTAATTTAGGGGCATTCTTAATTTTGGGAAGCCAAGGAAACCAAGACCACAGAGAAACCTAGCTTTGAGTATCTCAGTTTCAGTAGGTTGAATGAGATGCAAAGTCCATCCACTCAGAAAAAGGGTGTCAGAAATCAGATCAAATTAATTCAGCTTCACTTTGACATTTTTCGCATGTTGTAGTTGAGGAGAGTGATGTGTGGCTTGCATTCCTGCCAGCAAGTTTTAATAATATACTTCTGCCCCAGCTCAGACAGACTGCTCCTCTGCCCCACTCAGCTTTGATTTGTGAGGAAACTCATTTTTTCAAGAAAGTCCATTTTCAGGAACTTTTTTTAATTTTACTTTGCACTGGTGCATACTTGCAGCAAGTACTCAAACAACTGCTATTTCACAGGCTAGGAGAAACAATCTGTTGTTGCACACACACACACCTCACAAACATAAAAACACATTGCTAAAGAGCTAGCAGAAGGTCAGTGGCTGCCTAACGTGGGAATCTTCAGATTTCTAGGGATTGCCTCTTGCAGCCACACTAAAACATATTTTGTCTATTAGCTTTTCATATGTAGCTGTAATCCCATAATTTCAGTCTGCTCCAGAGAGAAAGAGTGTTTAGGGAAGAGGGCTGGACAAACATTTCATTACACTTTCTTGATATAGTAACACATCTTCCAAGAGTCTGTGGCTCAAAACATCTTGGGGCACAGGTTTTGTGTTTAACAGCCCTTGGAGGTATTTTTTCTCCACTAACAGTGACTGAGTTTTGAACCTATGTAAATTTTTGGCACCTATTTTATGCCAGCTATAAAAAAGAAAGCAAAATGAACACCAGGCCTCCACAGGCAGCTAGGTTAATACAGAAACACAATTTTCTCACAATGATTGAATACTTTCCCTGCAAAGTGTGATGCTAATTGGAATACAGTAATCTCCAGTGTGAAGATTTTGTTCTGGTAGAAATAATGATAAGACAAGTACAGCCATACTTGCCTCAATAAAAAGTCATCCTATTCTTTCAATGTGAAAATGGGCTTTGACTCTTGCAGCTAAACAGATTTGAGTGAGAAACTGAGCAGTAATGTTTGGGCCAATTAGTCCCCACTATGCTGCTTCTCTTAGTAGAGGAAGTCATTTGCCTTCTACTTTAGCTCCCTTCTTGGTGCTTCTTGGCATGTATTACTTTATTGTGAAGGAAGATCCTTCTCACATTCCAGGAATGAGTGTGTGCCCTTGTAAAATCAACAAGAGTAAGAAGTTTGCCTCGAGGCAGTGATTCCTGCCTTAGCAAAATACACCGCAGAGCTGTGTATCAACATTTCCTCACTTATAAAAAAGAGGAAGAAAATCCTGAATAATAATCTCTTCAAAACTAAGATAATTGTTTTTTCATTTACATTTGTGCAATATTTCTACCAGATGTTTTTCATTTTGTCTCTTGTTTGTCAGTAGAAAAAGAAAGCCTGTAACTGTAGAAATCAATGCTTTGTGATCCCACTTTCCTCAATATGATCTTGTGAGCTCGCATTTTGGGAAGGAGATGTCCAAGAGACCAGAACACAGGCAGTTTAGCAGTGCCGCTGTGGTTTCCCAGCTCCTGCTGCACGAGCTGTCCCACAGACCTTAGCGTAACTGTTAACACACTGAAAGCAGAGCATGTGATCAAATCCTCACCCAAAAATAGGTCCCGGGTAAGCAGTCATCTTTCCTCATCCTCACTGTGTCAGTGTCGAACCAGTGTGATTTAGGTAGGAAGGACACTGATGTAGTACAGTAGCAGCAACCTTTCAGAAGAAAAGCAAAATAACATCAGTAGTCACTTGCCCTGTTTTCAGGACTGCAGTGGTATTTATACAGTGTGTGAGAGCTCTTAGCCTCAGCATTCTGACAAAATTTCTATTGTAGCTAATTATATTCTCCTTATCTACAAACCTCCCAAGCTTCAGACAGCTTGAGTGGAACTTTTCCAACTGAGTGTTTTTTCAAAGCAAAACTACTGTTTGATTGAAAACAAAGCTCTTCTACAAAAGTGTCAACTTCAACAAAATCTGAAAAACAATTACAACTCCTTCAGTAAGGTTAAAATACCCTGCATTAACCTTTTCAGAACAGTGACTCCATTTTTCATTTTGAAATTACTCCTTCACATTGTGTTATATTTTAAATTGAGATTAAGGACTAGGGCTTAAAATGAAATTGTTTTGAAAATGTCACTTAGAGTGATTTGGTTCTATTCTGCTCCAGAAGCAAAATAAATCTTGAAATCCTGACATTTCCTGTGAAAGAGAAATTTTACATCCTTTGCAACTTTGCTCATTTGCTTTTCGTTCTATGGTATGGTGCCTCCTTACTGTCCTCATCACGGAAAAAGATATATATTCTCCACATAGCACTTATATTTCAGTTGTGGTGACTGTAGCTGGGTCCTATAAAGAATCAAATTTTTCTCTCTCCCACTGCCATGGAAGTCTTATGCTGACCTTCTATACTGACATACAAAAAAGTTTTGACCACTTGCTCTTACAAGTGAACTGCTGTTAACATTTTTAAAATGTCATATATCACAGCCTGAATAGTATGACGCTGAAAATCAGTTGCATATTTTGCCTTTACATAAACCAAAGGAAAAGAGACAGAAATCAATGTGCAAACATTGTGATGAAAAAAAAAACTTGACATTTTCACAGCTGGGTGTTCTCCACAGACAGCGTCCTGTTCCTCCATTCAGACCACACTGCCCATAAAACTTTGGCTGCTGGAGTGAGTACCACGTGCTAAACAGAGCAAGACAAAGGGAGGGTCCAAAACAGGAGGATTTACAAGTTATTGAGAATATTTGGTACTGCCTATGAAAGCAAATTCAGAGGGCACAAAGTTACTTAAGACACTATTGTAGCAGTGTAGTTAGTAGATGGTGTCAAACATCCTTATCTGACTTTTCAATGGTCCTTTAAGGTAAAGCAAAATGGAAAATGTTAGTGGCAAGAGAACCGAACTTCAGGAGGCACAACTTCTAATATTGTCTGCCTCAGTACAAGGAAGGGCTCTGGGTCCTCGGCCCTCTTGAAAGCACACTCCATGGACCACATACTGACCACTTCTCACCATCTGGTTTTAACATCTGGCTTCCATCTCATCTGTAATACAATGAGGAGAATAATTCTGTTGTGTTTCATAGAGTTGTCATGAAGTGCAGTTCATTAAGTGGTCAAATAATATTTGCAAATATGCATCATTCATAGATTCTCACCACCTGAGGTTGTGTCCTTGAATGCTGATTTAGAAGTACATATTCTGCCTTAAACAAATCAAGCCAGTCTGCTTCTAATTGGCTCTTGCTTGAATACTAGATGATGAGATTTAGGAGCTTCACAATGTCATTAGGAATGTTATGATCCATCAAAGACAGTATCGGTAAAGCTATAGTACACAAATGTACATGCTGGCATTAGAAAACACCTGCATAAGGCAGCTAAAAAGCCCAAGTCCCAACTCAGACTTCACTACCTGTTTTAAGTTCACACCAGTTAGTGAATTTTGGAACCTTTATGCATAAACTGCATCAGACAGAAATGTCATGTCTGTGTTTGTAGACAAGCAGCTTTCTAGATGCTTGGAATGGATGAAAGCTATGGCATCTGAATACAATTCAGATAGAATCACAGTTCCTTTCAACAGGGGCACAAGAACTGAGGTCACCAACACTGATGAAGAATGCTCTGACAGCACCGAGCCTTATCAGAAAACACACGTTTATCAAGGCAAAAAAAATTTTGTGAACATATATCTGATACACCCTAATTGAACCACAGGTGTGGTTCTGATGGAGAGTTACCTTCCAGGAATGATTGCCTTAGAAACCCAGGCATTCTACGTTCCCAAGGGCAAGGACAGGATTTCTAGTCACACCAGGCAGCCTTGGTTCCCATACTACCTGACTCCTAAATAGAAACACCTGAAGCCCTTTCATGTCTTTGCCTTACTATCCTTCTACTAGAAATGAAGGTGTCTGTAGTTGATACCTTTCAGGGGAGTTCTGAAACTTGCTTGCTTGGGTAGTTTGATGCTGCCAGCTGAAACCTCCTTTAACCAAGCAAGAATTATATACTGCTAGGCTGAGTTTGCATATTTTTGTTGAACACAAAAGAATATAAATGCAAGGCAATCAGTTTTGGAGTGACTCTAATGGATTTCTGAATCTTTTCTTTAAGAGAATCTGATTAAACCTTCTTATGGTTCATGGTTATCTTCTAACACAATTTTGTGAGATAGTCCACCTGGATACTCTGGTATCAGCTCTTCAGCCCAAATTGAAATAATACTCTGTGAGGTTTTGCCAAGTTGCTTCAGATAATATGCTCAGTAATGCATAGCCCAAATTTAGATTATCTAAGAAATTTAATCATATTAAATAGTTGCATCAATACAAAATGAAAAAGTAATTCTTCCTCATCCTTTCCCCCCCTCCGCTCAGACTTTCTCATGCACAATTGAAGTTTCACTTAGGCTAAATCATCTTGGTGACATAACGGGAGGAAGGAGGATAGTTCTTTCGTCCAACTTGCTTTTAATGTGTAAATGTCTAATTACTAATCAAAAATGCTCTTGGATAGCAGGAAAGATTTCTTTATTCAGTCAGAATTATAAAGTAGAAGATTTCCAGAGAACTAAAAATATGCAAGTCATGACAAAGTATTGATTGCATAATAACATGATGTCAACAGTGCAGAATAATCATGTTTGCAGGTAAGAGCTTTACATACATTATACAGCACAGGTTTTATTGTTGAAATGGAAACATATATTGAGCAGTATGTATTTATAGAAAATAAAGCATTATTCACATACTAATACCTATCTTCTACATCATGATAAAGCATTATGATCTCTTTCCTGGACTGACTGACTAATGAAAAAGGAAAAAAATCAGTGTTCAGAATTAAATCTGATGTGGATGACACTTAAGGTCATGAAAGGCAATCTTAGTTGTACTGAAATCTTTTAATCTTATTTGCAGTTTATTCCATCAGTGGCTCCCTGGTGTTGCAAAAGGATTTTTTTCTCATATCTTTATTATTTAATTGAATGTTGAAAGTGTAACATATTGTAAATTGCTCTTTATTTTAAAAAGTACTTTCTTGTCTCAAGATCATAGCATTTGCAGAGCTACAGGAGTACTGACTCAGAAATATACCTGGGCAAATTCGATAGTGGCATACAAAATTATTGGATATAATTAGGTAAGGAAGTGACTATAGGAGTGAAGTACATAATCATACTTAATTGTGATTCAACAGATGTTCAAAATGACTGTAACTTACACCAGTCTGATCTAACAGCCACATTCTATGTTATATCAAGATGCAATTCCTATTGAAATCAAGAGGTCCAAATAATTAGGAATGTCAGACTACTGGATTCTGTAAGCAGGCCCAGTGCAAACACTGTGGCAAATTAGAAGGGCAAAAGTATGTTTTTGCTTATCTTGGTCGTTGTTTTTTGTAGAACCTACTGTTTCCTTCCCTTAGTGATGTTTAAGATATTGCTGTCCTTCATACATACAAAATGCCCGGACTTTTAACCTCCAACATCTAAGGACTGAATTTTGCATTCAGCAACGAAATTCAAGACAGCTTTCCCAACAACCTGAGTAGCCAACTCAAGAACAGTTTCCCAGATGGACTAACACCAACAGCGCTGAAGGTCAAGTTTCTTTAGGAGCTGTTGAGAAAGTGTCTTCAGGACTCAACCAACCCAAGTCTGAACTCCTTGTCTTCACTTGACCTGGACTGAAAGTTTTCTCAACAAGCTGTATTGACAAAGTCAAAACATTTCTTCTCTCTGTTTTTTGTTCTTACCTCTGTCCACCTGGAGGTATAATCCATGCTTCCTGCATTAAGGCGAAGAACATTTCTTTCCTTCAAATTACAGGAAGAGCCAACAATATAAGTGGTTTTAGCTTGTGTGCTCCATGCAAAACTGGAAAATTCCACCATGAAGACAATCTGAACCTGGTTTCTAATCACTCCTCTACATAGGCCAGCCAGTCTGCGTCTAAAGGCTTTTTGTGTGGGTTTGAAGATGCATTGGAAAGACGCTAGAGAATATGGGACTAACTCAAACAGTGACAGCAGAACTTCAATGATCAGCCATGGTAGAAGTCCTCTCAGCCATCTAATAATTTCGGCTATCTAACACCCAGCTTTCCTGCAGACCCTCTTTATGCCCCACCCCCCCAGGCAGAAGAAGCCAACAGAGAAACCACAATGTCCATGTCCACTGATAGTGTGTTACCTGGAAACCAGGCCAAGCTGCAGGATTTTTTGACAACAGTAATGGCACCCTCAGGATCCCTGGGTCCTGGAGGCAAAGCCACCTCTCGCTGAAACCGATGTCATTGCATCTGCAAAGGAGCAGAGTACAGTGTTCTCTCAGTACCGACTTCCATGCGTTTCTTGTAGGACAATCTGATTCTATGATTTCCTGGCCACTGCAGAGATACCTCTAGTAGGTGTTGATACAGCAACAATTGCAAACCAGTTGTGCATAGGTATTTATAGAGCACCAATCAGACACAGTTGTTCTTAATGACTGATATTAGCATGATATGTCAAATACACACTCTTTCTCTGAAAACAGCAGGGTCCAAACAACTCAGCTAATGACACAGACAATGCAGAACATGTACATGGCACCACTTCACCTATCCTATTTTTTGACCGTTAAAATAAATCGTGTGGATCTCAAGCACATGAAAAATAACACAGCAAGAGTACCTAACATGCATGTACGTCAATATCTCACAGCAAGGATTACAAGCAAATCCTTTCCATAAATCGCCCTTTTGGTGATAATCTAAGAAGACTGCTGCTAGTGCTCAATGCAGAGGAGAATGGAGCAGTTGTACTCTCCCTTTCCTGGCAGGAGCGCCTGAGTTCGCAACATGGTACTGTTCATACTCAGGCAAAGCACACATTTGAGCATGAATTACTGTCCAGTACCTGCAAGGCAGGAGGGTGTAAGGTCCATTCTCTGCTCTGGGAAATGGTGAAGCCCAGGAAGCAGCCTTGTGTTGCAGTTAACTGATCAACCTCATGTTGTGGGCAGGATTTGACACATAGGAAGAAAGAAATGGGGGACGGCACTGTCATCACAGCAGTCCCTCCTTCCCCCGTGCTGCTTCCCTCTCTGTCTTCTAGTCTCCTCCACAATTAAACAAAATTAAGTTTATTTCATAGAGAGTAACTTGTCCTGGGTTACATGGGCTGATCTATTAAGTGAAAATATTGTTGATATTTTCTGGAAGCAAAGCCAAGGAAGCAGACAAGAGGAAGCACCAGAGCTATACAGATGTAATCCACACTTGCCCAGAGAAGAGGAGCACACACAAATTGTCATACTGGCACAGGACTGTTGCCTGGCTTATTTGTTATCGGTTTGTGGCATTGGCCTGAGCCAGGTAGTGTAGAAGAATGTCAGAAACACTACTGATAGTGTAAAATTACCTCCTCATCATGGAAATGTTTTTCTAATGACAAGCAATCGGTCTACAGCGTCCTGGTTCACCTCCCCAGTGTTTGTGTACACCTCCATTCTAATCTAGCCTCACTGTGAATATAATACATTAAGTATTTGTAAGTATATCAGAAATCCACCTAATGAATTGAATTCATAGTATTCATTAATTCAATAGAGTGTCTCTGAGACACAGACTCTGCATTTGGAAATTCTGCCTGTGACACGTGATATAGATGCATTTCTTTCCTTTCAGAGCCCAGAAAAATAAATACACCAGAGCCAGAAATCTCACACTGTGTGGAAAGGGGGCTCTTTCAACCACAGATATTCCTCTGCACCTGACAGAGGAAAACACAGCATAGCTACTGTGATGAACACATGTTGCAACCCACTGCTTAAATTCTTAGATAATCATTTTTGCGGAGAGATGTGTATAGCTGGATGTTACTTTGAAATCAAGCCCTGTGTGCATGAAGGAGAGAATAGAGCTCTGCAAGTATAGTTTTCAGGTATATATGGATACACCTGCACAGCTCTATACAGAACTATTAAATATACATATTTACACACATTTGTGCGCATACAAAAGCTGGTGCATTCAGGAAACAGATTCCAAAACAGAAGAGAAATAAAACTCTTCTTCTGTTCTCACAAAGAGGGGTCAGAACAGATCTGGCAGTATCATTCCTGTTAGCAGACAGAAGCAGGCAGGGTGATTGACTGATCTACTGACTTTGATCATAGTAATGGCAGAGATTTTGCTAAAGTGGCCAAAATCACAAGTTGGGAGAATTATCACACTCTTTAAGCAAAGGTTTGCAACCCAAAGGTGATACTTTATAAATTTTATCTGAGTCCTTCCCCCTGTCACCATTACCACCATATTATACATTTCAGTGGTAAAAAAAAAACCCAGGAAGTCAATACTACCACTGCCATTTTTGTTTACCTTGAATGAAAGTGCTGTCAGGTGACATTAGCAAAGGAATCACATACACATACTTGAAAAGGAATGCTGTTGTATGGCCATATCATGAGCAGTTCAAACTAAAAGGCATACATTATATATATAAAAATACATATGTGCAAAAGATATGCAATAATATGACTCACTATCAGCTGCTGAAGGTCTTAGGAAGGAAAGCAAAGTGTCAGGGCAGAATTTTTGTTTGCATGTCCAAAGAGAGCAACGCTGCCCCTTCAAATATTACCTTTTGTGCCAGTTTATGCCTAGAAACTTTTAAAACAAACTGACGTTTTATTCTATACTCAAAGAAGAAAATATTTAAATAGGATCTACAGGTTTGATACACCGAAATCCTCCAGAGTCTTGTTCTATTACTTAGAATCTAAGGCATTTTTAAGAATCCTATTTTGCATTCCTATTTATATAAAATAAGGGTGGTAATTTTTCATTTGCTAACTGCTGCGAACTCAGTGCTAACGTTTCTGTAACACTTTTTTCTCCCCGCAGTCACACACTGGCCTTTTTTCTCTCTGTCCACGTAATCTGCCTTCCCATCATCTCTGTTTCACCTTTCTGCCCTTACCACCATTTTCTTACTGCTCAAGTGGCGCAGAGTCTCCTATCCATTTTCCCAAACTGCTCTTTTTTCTTCCTTTTAATAGTGGTTCTTTACCTAGCATTCATTATAGACTGTGCTCTCTGTTCTTTCTCCTGTTTTTCTACACATCTCCAAGTGATCCTAACCCAGGCTGCACTATATGAACCAGCACACACCATCTCGTAACAAAACATATTCCAGCATGTTACATACTTAATTTGTGAAAATTCACAAATTATCAAAAAAGTAAAACGCCAAGGAAGTTTTTTTGCAGTTCCCCTCTAGGCAATAGTGTCTTTCAAAAAAATTCAAAGCCAGCAGGAATGCCAGCCTCCAAGAGCCTTCTCTCGTTTCTGCAGTGTGTGACATTGAAGGTTTACATTGAAAGGCCGACATACTTATCTTGAGATTTGACGATCTTCCTCCATGTGTACTTCAGAATTTAAATGTTTCCATGCTTCCTTATCTAACACTTTATTCTTTCTCACATTCCTGTTATTTAAATGGGTGTGCAGTCAGAGTGGGTTAGCCAAAATCATTTATGGAAATGTATGCTGCTTAGTTTTCAAAAAGATTGTATTTCAGCTATCCTTATTTCAGACCACAGCACATGTGCTATCATTTAAAACTTGCAAATACACAGAGAATTAGCAACAATTCATCTAGCCTTGGTAGTAAATGTGGTACCTCTAGCATAGACAGCATAAATGTTACATGCGAGCATGAATACACATATAGGATCTGCAAAATACATAAGCATTTTCAAAAAACCCTGCATCTGAAAATATCAGGCATTCTTTTTAAAGGGCAGCTAGAGTGACACAGAGAGAAGCTGTTTCCTAATCAGGTGCTGCCTGTACCCAAGCAGGGTAATCTAATTTGCAAGTAGGTGACCTATATGTCTGGACGTACCTGATTATTTATTTAACTAATCAAATTATATCGTGTCATTTGATGATAGGAGGTACACAGTGCTGACACGATGTTATTTTTTTGTCACCAGATAAGAGCAACTGATTCTAATCTATATTACTTTTGTTAGTCATCAACTCTTACACCTAGACCTGCTAAGAGAAGCATGAATGTATTTTGTGAAGTTCAATAGCACACATATCATTAGGTCATAGTAAAGATACCCATTGTTGGACAAAAAAAAAACACACCAGGATCATCATCATTTCATCAACTTCTTCAACGTATCAGTTGTTTAAGGGTGAAAGCACCCGTCTGCCCCTCTCCCATGAGCCTGCATGACGTACTTGCCCATTTCCGCTTCTTCATTTTTTTTTCCTTCTGTCATGATCTGGTTTTAGGAAAAGATCACCGCATGTTACACTGCATCTCCTGGAAACCTTGCCTCTCGCTGCCCCCAAAAGCACTGAAATCTTAAGAACACCCTCTGTTCCCATGCACACTTGTGATGCTTGTTTTATAATCAATGTCAAATTGTGGGTAACCCGGACAAAAGGCTGTCTTCTGGTTTTTGGTTGTTTTTTATTGACTGATTTCATCTTCTAACAATACCTACTGCAAAGATCAGGGCACAATTCTTCTTAGAGCTCTCCTGAGGGTGGGGGACTAGTCAGGGGAGGTGTGTATCTGCGTGACCCCTAGTGAGGAGCAGCAGCCAAGGCCTCAGCGGGTCTCGAGATTTACCGCGTTCTTCCCCCCAACCTTATTTTTTTTTTTTTCCGACGACCCAGTGTGTCATTTCAGTGGAGGAGAAGGGAAAGGGGGTGCTGAGGATTTAGCTGGAAAGAGGAAAGCTTGAAAAACCTAAATATGAGCCGCTCACAGAGCGAGTGAAGCGAGGTGAGGGACGGGGTGGCAGGTGAGAGCAGGGGTGAGAGCGCGCCGACAGTAAGTGTTGTCGCTGCTGCCCCCACGGGTGGGGGCTCCGTCCCCCGTCCCGCAGCAGCGGGGAGCTCCAGGGAAGGGCAGCCGCCCCACCGCGACTCCCAGTGTCTCAGCCCCGCCACCCCCCCGTGCCCCCGGGTGGGAGCCCCATCGCACCGGGGTCGCCTCCCCTCTGCCCCGGGCGGAGCTGCTGGAGCGGGGCGAGAGGAGGCAGGGCGGAGCGGGGCGAAGCCGGCGGAGGCGAACGGGGCCCCGAGGGGCAGTGCGGGTGTCGCACCTCCCGCAGCCCCCGGGGCGGCACTGGGGGCCCCGGAGAAGCCGCGGGCAGGGACCAGCCGCACGCGTGGCTGCGACAGGCGGGGAGCGGCAACCCCGGGGACACTCGATCCCGGCTCGGCTCGTCTCGGCCCCTCGGGTCAGGCTGTGTCCCTCGGGTGCCCGTGTTCACTCCCCCGGTGCCGTCCTCCATCGGGGTGCCGGACGGAGAAAACGCAACTTCAGCCGCCGCGGCCGCTTCCATCTCCTCCTTTCCCCCTCCCTCCCCGCCTCTCCTTCTCGGCTGAAAAGCGCAAACTTGCGCTGAAATGGCACCTCGGCTCGAATGCGAGTCTTAACCAGCCCATTAAATATGATCAACGTACCGCTTTGCATGGAATGAAACCTTTCCCGGTCCTGATTGCTCCAAAGGGGAATCACGTCCTACCTCCCACCTTCCCAATCTTCATTCTCCCAGTGTACACACGCTTGTAATTACTGGTGATTGTGCTAATGCAACCCTGAGCAAAAGCATGCTGGTACTATGGAGAGGGAAGGCGAAGGAAACACCGTTAATTTAAAGCAATATACATGTGGATTGCGCTCATTCTTTTCTACAACACCCTATAGATATCGCACATTAAGCATCAACCCAAACATCAGCGGCTCGTTTCCTAGTCTCCTTTCTTTCTCGTGGGGCTTTTGAAATGTTCTTTTATTTTATTGTTCTTTTGGTTTTTGGTTTGTTTTTTTTTTTTTTACCGGATCACCAGGTGATCTGGGAATGAATGACGGATCGCTTCGTGGAGCGGCGAGAAGGGAGAAAGTGAGAAGCCGACTCGCTAGCCCTGACTCTGACCGAGGGAAACGCTGCCTGCCCTCCCCCTGCCGGGATCGCTCCTCGCGGAACCCTCGGTGCTCAGCGCAGACCGCTCGGCTCGGGGCGGGGGAAGGCGGGGGGGGAGGGGGCGGGGGACAGAAGGACGGACCGACGGACGGACAGACGGAAAGCCTAAGAATAACATCACGTCGGGCCTTCTCCGCGCTTGATTCCCCTCCTTCGGGAGAGGGGGGGACTCCGAAGCGCGATCTTTAACGTCGGTGATCATCATTTGGTTCCTTTTGAAGAAGGCTGAAGGGTCCTTTTCTTCCCCTGATAGGTTTTTCCCTGTGTTCCGATGCCGTTCCCTGTTCCGCTCGCCCCCGCGGCGGGCACGCGCGCACACACACGCACTCACACCCCTTTTCATCATCAGCAAATAAAGATTAGGGGGGCAGATTATAGAAAGCGTTTTCAGTCCTGTGCTGATCTTTATTCCGGAGCCTTTGTGATGATATTGATGATGATGATGGTCAAGTGGACAGTTTGATTTTTGTGTTTGGAGCTAGTTATAAAGAATCAATATTATATCAAGGGGTAACTTTCGTGATAAAGGACTTTAACCACTCCGGCTATTCATCATAAGTCTGTAGCAAGCAGATAGGTCAAAAGAAATTATATTGCACTAAAGAGTGTGTCTTCTTATCTCTCCTATACCAGGGGAATAAGGGACAAGCCGATCGATACAGTAGCTGCTGTATACTTCTTGCAATTATCAATACCTGATTTCGTCTTTTGAGGCCTGCATCTATTAATACAAACTAATAATCATCTTCTGAGCATATCTGTAGCCAAGGGGATGAAAGTTTTTATACTTGACGGCACTATTTATATAACTAGAGTTAGTGAACGATGCTGTGGGGGGGGGGCATGCACATATACATACGTTTTAATATTCATCTCACTTGTCATTTTCAGAAGCATACTGATTTTTGCAAAGGGGCTAAAAGCACTGATTTTATATGCACATTGCATGCCTACACGCACTTTCTAGAGTATGTGCTGACAGACATGCTTTGCAATACAAATACAGGGGCTTAATATATACAGCACCTATGCATCTATATGTGTGCATGGTATGCATGTGTGAGTTTAAATGTATGCTGCCTTGATAATATCCCCACAACTATGTGTATTAAAAATATTCCACAAAGTATTTTTAAATTGTTGGCTATATTAATGTATCATCTGTTAGGTTAAAGAACGGAAGTGAATGGTAATTGGAGTTTGCTAAGTGCGAACATAAGCTTTTGTGTAGATGAATCGATGTTTATTTAGATCCAAGGGTGGCATGATATTAAATAAAAGCAAAAGTAACTTAAATGTTTAAGGCAAAACGTTTAGGCATGGTTGTGCTGTAGGCTGGCTCTATAAATCTCGTGGTGGGGCTAGTTGCTTTCCACCAAAAGAAAAAATGTAATAGAAAAGAAACATCTTTATAATTGACATTTGACATGCTGTTTGGGTTAGGCTGTGGTAGACCAAGCACAGATTTCCCTCTGATGGAAACATTTATCATTGTGATTGCTGCAGAGTGGCAGGTGGTGTTATCAATTACCTCTTCTTACCAATAATAATATTAGTATGGTAATATCTTTGCTCATGTGAGAACGAATTAGCGGTCAGTGGTTGCAGCTTTAAACAGACAAAATTGTGCTGGATTTAACCCCAGGGTCCTCAAAACAAAAGTTGTGGTGCAGAAAGGGGGTGGGAAGATGCTACTTCAGCTTGCCAGGAGGAGTAGGAGATGACAGAAAATAAAGCCCAAATGATTGCACGCCCCGTCGGATAAAGTTGCTGAGCAAAATAATAACTATAAAAGACAGTAGATACATTGCAAGAAGCATCAGATCCATCTTATCCGCATGTTGGTAACTTTGATGGGTTTAAGAACAACCTTGTATAAAGCGTAAATGTAGGCAGAACACCTCTTACGCTCTTTGTAGAGTCAGTCTTGTAGATAAGCGTTCCGGAGAGTTTTATTTACTCTGAATAAGGATAAAAAATTAAAGCAAAGGCATAATTAGGAGTCACATTAATGTAAAAAATAAAGTAGTAGTTGGTAAATAATAATACTGTTAAGCGGGCAGAATAATAACGCCTCTTTTCTGACGATGAAAGCGACCTCGTGAAAGAAAAAAGACGATTAACAAATTAGATTTAATTACAGAGAGAGAAGCAACTTTTCTTTTCCATGGCCGGCAAAGCATTTTAGCGGGCTCCCTCGGCCGCGCAGCATCCCCGCGGCTCTGCGCACCTGCCTAGGAGGGGGCGCGCATATTTGCGCGATTCTCCCCGCGCAGCGACAGTGTTTTGCGCAGCCCAACTTCAGCGAATGCATCGTCATTTTTTTTTTTTTCCGCCCTCGAGTGAGGAAGATTAATTAAAATGCCCATGGAAAAAAACCCAACTTTGCGGTGTAATGGGGAGCCCGGGGGGGGGAGGGGGGGGGGGAGGAAAGCAGGGGCTGGAGGAAACGCGTATCACTTCATAACTTTCCACTCGCCTCCCGAGCCCTCTGCACTGCCAGGGTTTTCCACACAGGTCGGGTAGAAAGTTTCCCCCGGCAACCTGCGCCGTTCCCGCCGGGGCGGGGGGCAACTCGCCCTGCGACCCCCGCGCATCGCCACGAGCTCTTTCCCCAAGAGGAAAAAATGGGAAGGAGAGTGGCGTAAGGGAAAAGAAAACCGTAAAATGTATCACTTGTAACCCTAGAACATGTTGATGTCAAGAGATACAAATCTGGTAATTATGCCTTTCTTGCCTGTTGTGTTCTCCTTTGTTCATTAAACATTAAAGGCGGGATTATTTAATTTTCCACTTAAAGATTCTATCACGTTCCGCAAAAGCATATTAATTTTCAATAATTTCATTTTTTACCTTTGACAAAGTTTTCTTTTCATAATGCTGTCTCTGAGCCGCCTTCTCCCCCCTGTCCCCCGCCACACACACACATCGCGCTGTAGGAAAGGCACTTTTCAAACGCTCTCCAAGAAATCTGCTGCTGCCGGGGTGTGTGGGGGGGGGGGGGGGGGGAAGCGGGGAGGGGGGACGGGACCTACCAGGCACTGAGCTACAGAAAACGCCAAAGTTTAGGGGAAAAAATGTTTTCTGAGTAACAGCAACATATCCTTCCAAAAGGAAATTATAAAAAAACTATAAAGGAAACTAGCTGAAAATTGACACATTTCTGGGACTACAGCAACTGGGGAAAAAAATGCCCTGGCGAGGTTTAAGTGCGTCTTCTCTCATTCCAGGCAAATGTTTCAGTCCCGGGGGGTAGCAGAGCACCTACAGCAAGTCGGAGAAACGTACCCCTCTGATTTGGAAGGAGAAGCCCTAACTCCAGCTCCGCACTCGTGGCCGAGGGTTCCTCGAACGCCCGCAGACCCTCGCTTTCACCTGCACTCCGCTTCCATTATAGCGCAGCGCAGACACACACGCGCGTAACTTGTTATTCGTGGGCGCCGGGTGCAATAAATCCCTACTTCTAACGGGGAAAAAAACCCCAAACATTCTCAATTAATGGGCTCGTCGCCTCTCGCTTCCTATTAGAAAATTACGTCAGATTTCAGCCACCACGATCGTCTCCAGACCTTTTAAACGACACACTTTCGGTGTGACCAAACTTTCAAGCAAGGACAGATGCACGGAGAGAGGATGCTTTAGAATTTGTAGACAGTAAACAAGTTTGGGTTTTTTAAATTATAAAGCGGGCAGTTAACGCGAAGAGTCTCGTGTACACATCTCCCTAAACGAAGGACATAAAACTACACTCGTCTAAGAGCTAAAAGGCATTGATTCGGCGTTTCAGTGTCGTTTTCCCCTAAGGGTAGAGCCCGTTTCTAACGAATGCCTCCACCGCAGAAATCGCCGATGTCAGCCAACCCTCCGGAGTGGCCTAAACTGTCTCGTCTAACTTTATTTGGTTTGCCTACCAGCATAAAAGCTGGAAATAAACCGAAAGCCCCGAGACAAGGTATCCCAACGCCCGAGATAAAGCGAGCTATCAGCAGGGGAAAGTTTACACAGAAAGGTCTCCCAAAGAAAGCGGGGTTAGTGTGTTTTAAGGACTAGGGCTGGATTACTCGGGCCGGGGTGGGGATATTAGGAGGAAATCCCTTTCACTGATCTCCGGCCCCGTGAGCGGAGCTGCTGGCAAGGTGAGCTGCGGGACGGGGGGCGAGGAGAGGGGCAGGGACGGCTCTGCAACCAACAGCCAAAAAAGGAAATAATAGATAGATAGATAGATAGATAGATAGATAGATAGATAGATAAGAAAAAGCGAATTAGGAAGCAAGCAAAACAGCGGAGGGGGCCGCTGGAGGAGGCTTCCCCCCCCCGCCCCGAAGCCGCACTCGGAGGAGCGGCGGCGATCGGTGACGGCGGGGTACATCCTAGCGGCGGCTCCGTGCCATGGGAGCCGGGCTGGCCACCGGCCCCGACGGAGGGGTAGGCGGACAGCGACGGGAAAGCGGCAACTTTGTGCCGGCGGCAGCCGGGGCGCTGGAGATGCTGCTGGTGCGCCGCCCGCCTCCCCGGGGGCCGGGCGGGGCGGGGGAGGCTCGGCCCGGCTCCGCGGCGACTTGTAACGCGATAGAAGGGGAAGGGCGGGGGGGAGAGAGAGAGAGAGGGAAGCCTACCCCCCACTTCCCTCCCCGCCTCACTTTTACAAAAAAAAAAAAAGGGGGAGGCCCGGGAGAAAAGCCGCTGTTGGGAAAGTGCGTGCGGAGAGGGAGGCTCGGAGGTGGCGGGAGCGGATCGGGCTGCGGAGCAGCCCCGGCGGCAGCCCCGGCACGGGAGGCGGAGGAGGAGGAGAGTAGGAGGAGCCGCCGTGTGACCCGCACCGCTCCCAAACTTGAAAGTTTATCCGCCCGAAACCCGCGGTGCGCGCAGCGCTCCTCGGCACGGAACGCGGGCGTCGTGCGCCCTGGGAGCGGGGGATCGTCCCCGCGGCAGCCCCAGCAACCCCCCGAACCCGGGACACGAGCGATACTGCCTGCTGGAGACCGAGGACTTGCTCATCGGCGCACACGCGAGACCGCTGTCATTAGCTAACACGGCTAAGCCGGGGGGAGGGGGAAGGTGAGGAGTGTCACAAAAAAGTCATTACAACCTGAGAGACGGAGGGAGAAAGAAAAAAAAAACTTCCTACCAATGGACAACAGGAAGTGACCACCACCACCAACGGGGAGTCTGCTTGGAGAAAGAAGCTGCAAGACAAAGAAGGAAGGAGAGGTGAAAGACAAAACTACCCGAGGTCTTCTGTGTGTGCGTGCGTGCGCTCTTGAGAGAGGAGAGAACAAAAGTCAGCGGGGAAGGGAAGACTGAGAAAGAGCGACGGAATAGACGACAGGATGGAGGAAAAGCTAAAGACAAGCATGTGAAGATCAAGGAGAAAGAAGACCAGAGCGACACACACGCACACCGAAAGAAAAGGGAAAGAGAAAAAGCATACGCAAAAGTTTCTTTTTCCTCCTGGGAAGAAATTACTCACACGCACACAGAAATCAGATGCCTTGCAGATCAACGTCTGGGGAAAGAGACCAGGAGAGAAGAGGACGCAGAGTGATGTGAAGGGGAAAAAAAAAAAAAAAAAAAAAAGCCAGAAAAGGAAGCAAAGAGAGCAGAAGAAGGCAGAGCAAAAGAAACTGAGAGCCGGGGGTGGAAGAAAGAAAGGCAGAAAAGCGAAGATCGTGACCTCCCCCAACAAGTGATCCTTGCACATATGTTGTGTAAAGTGTGTGCAAAACAGAGACCTCCTGCGTGGTGCGTGTGTGTTTCGCCGCCGCGGCCGGTGCCTCTCGCAGGCGGCGCTGCCGGTGCCGGGGAGACGCATCATTTGGCGGAGCGAAGCGGCTAATTGCGGAGCCCCGTCCTTCATTTACATATGCAGCCTGGGTCCGCTGGAGCCGCGCCAATCGGCGCTCGCCCCCAGCACCATTAATCGCCATGCATTATTCACAATCATAATTACCGAGCCCCATGCGCGCTCCGCGCAGCCGCCCCAGCCCGCGCACTCCCCGCCGCACCGCGCACACCCCGCCCGGCTAATCCCCGCTCGCTCACCCGCTCGCTCCTCACTCACTCACTCCTACTTTGGTTGGCTGGTTAGTGTTGGGGCTTTTTTTTTTTTTTTTTTTCCCTTTTCTTGTTTGTTTGGTTTGTTTTGCAACTCGACTTTTATTTGTGAATAGTTATTTCCAGCTGCCCCCCACCTCCCTTCCCTCGTTCCCAATTCCTCCCCCCTTTCCACCTCCACGTCGCTGATGCCTCTGCAAAAAGCAGAGTCAAGACGGCTCAGTTAGCAGCATGTCTCGTCGAAAGCAAGCGAAACCCCAGCATCTCAAATCGGACGAAGAGCTGCAAGCGGAGGTAGTTTCTGAGCACGGTAAGGGCTCCCGGCGCCTCTTTCTCCTCTCTCTCCTTTTGTGAGCGTGTTTCAGACGGAGATAGGTGGATTTATGGTGATGGTAAACATGGGAGCGCAATTACTCTGCCGCGGGAGAATGGGAATTAGAACAGCTGGGGGAAGAGGCAGTGGAACTGAGAAGTTAGCAGTTTAGCCAAGTTTCTGCAGCCCACCCCCTGACCAGCCACCCCTCCCAGGAGCTCCCTCCCGGCCTCTCCAGCGCTCTCATCGCTGCGGGACTCGGCCCTCCTTACCCGGGCACCGGGGCTCGGGCATCGCGGAGCAGCGCCTGCCTCCTCCTCCTCCTCTCCGCGGCGCTCCCTCTCTCTATTTTTTGGGGGGGATACCCCCGGTCCCGCGGGGGATGCTCTGGACGGGCAGGAGCCACGTTCCCCGATGGTAAAGTTCGGGTGTCCGAGGCTGGCTTGCTCTGCCCGGGGCTGCGGGAGTCCCCAGGGGATCTCGATGGGGCTTTGCCCCGTTCGCCCCCGTTCGCAGGGGACCCCGGGGGGAGCTCAGTTGATTTCGCTGTTTTCGAGAAGGTCGGGCAGCATCTTTTCGCATCTTCCCCCACTCCCCCCCCCCCACACCCCCCCGCCCTGCCATTCCCCCTTCGCCTCCTGGCTCTGGTGCGACTGTAATTATTATTAGGTGACAGTGGTAGGTGACACGGAGTGCTACCACCGCCATCGGCCCCTGTCGCGCCGGCTGCAGGCGCTGGGGAAGGGTTATTTTCTCTCCCATCCGCCATTCTTCGCTCCCTCCCCACACGCACGCTTGCTTTTATGCATCTGGGCTGCCCAGGCTGCTGGGGAACAAGTGTCCAAAGCTGGAAAGATTTGGGCTGTAGTTGCCTCTTATTTCCACTTCGCTCTAATGTTTTTGTGAAGGAGGCTGCAGGGTTGGGTTTTTTCCTTCTTTTTTATTTTAGTTTTCCTTGGTATTCCTTCGTGTTGGAGCATGCAAAGGCATGGCACAGTCCATCCTCACTTTTCCTGGGCTAAGTGGAGAGCTTCCACTTGAAAGTTCTTTTCCTCTTTGCATAGAGCTCACTGCTTTCCTGGTTTCTCACACAACCAACTGGGAGCTCCAATGCTTTCTGCATATAGGCCCCTTGCCCCACTGTTTTATCCCTCTCCTTCCCTTCAAAAAGCAAAACAGTTATTCTTCTGCTTAAAAACTGTAATGACTTTTAAGTTACATCTGTGTGGAAAGAAAGGCAGCAAAGTTGAAGCCCGAGGAGGGTTTTGACTGTGGTATCTGAACTTTACAGCCCTGAAGATTAAGGCAGCATGAATTCACTTCAGGTTAAAACATCTGTCAGATTGGCAAATTCGTTAAGCCTCCTGCTTCTTCCCAGGGTATCTGGGGAGCCAGGGAGCGAGTCCCATGTCCAGGACTGCTAAGGGGGCTACTGCTCCAGGAAAACCCACTTGGGTGTTGGCAGTAACAGACACACAGAGCAAAGCTTCCTTCTGTCACAGCAGAGGAGCAAAGCAGTGCATTTTCAAAAATTTTTTTTTTCCTTAGGAAACAGTATTTTTGTAAAATAAATTCATACAGGCAAGCAGATGAGAATTAGTATTTTATTATGTAAACAAGCTTTGGTGAGCCCAGGCTCTGCTGGGGTGGGTTCTAGGTCTAAGAATTTATCACTAGCATTGTAAACTTTTACATGTACTGAATCCATTTCAATACGGAAAAATAAAACCCCACTACTTCATTATGATACTCCTGGTGAGTTAATAAATTGAAAAAAATTGTTAAACTAGGTTTTTGTTTTTGTTTTGTGAATCTTATCTATGTAGCCATGTCACCCGAGATTAGAACAAGAGATATGCTAAAAAGAAACGCTTGCATATGGTGGGTAGATTAAGGACAAAGAATCTTTTTGTCATGGAAATGGTTTTTTTTTTTCCCTTTTTTGGGGGGGTTTTGTTTTGTTTACTTCATCACATAGAATTTCTCACACTTGGTTTGTTTTGTATTGCCCTCAATGACTACATGATCAAATGAATGGATTTATTTCTGCCGAATGAGAAAGACAGTCTTTCCATCAAAAGGACTACATTGCATCCCAGTGAGGAATTTTAAAAGCGTTATTATTGTGGTCCCTGAATAGCACAAAATCGGCTTTCACTGCAGCCCTAAAATGCAACAATGTAAATACTTTTCAGCCTTAGAAGGCTGTTATCAAAATGTGCTATGTTTCCTTTTATTAAAACATATTTTGATTAATAGACTGAAACCCTTCATAGTTAACAATTAACAGGCCAAAGTAGTGCTGTTGGTTTTGCACTTTCATTTGAGAAATGTGAACAAGGTGGAGACAGACTACAGGAGTAGAGGGCTATCTAGTGCACATTAGTGTAGTGTAAATCATTTACACATTACATCAGGAAGCCTAACGATTGCTATACTGAAAGCAATTTTGTAGGCCAGATATAATGAGCGCTCCAGATCTCAAGAATTAAAACACTTCTTGTCCGGTCAGTGTTCTTCGTTTCTGTTCACAACTGTAATCAAGATATTGCTACAGTTCCTGAGCATATTTTGCAACAGGCCGAACATAGTTTGCACAGAGCAAGAATATTTGTCGTTTTTAGAAAGCAAACTGTTTAAGCAGTATTATTTGATACATACAGTCTTTTCACCGGTTTGGCTGTTTATCTTCAAAGGTAGGAATTGTTAACACAAAATTAATCAAATTGAGATTATTATTTATTTAATGAAATCGTGTTTAATATCATGTCAAAATAGATGTTCTTAAGTGAAACATTTAAGAATGAATGTCCCATAAACGTAATCCTTGGAGTGAGTGGACATTCACAGTAGCAGAGAGAAGCCTGGCAGTTTTGGGAGCAGAATGGAAGATAAACATTAGGCCAGATTCTAAGTTGTCTGGTCTCACCATAACTTTCCTGCTAACGTTACCACAGAAGTTTTAGAGTCAGAACAAATAATTTTATAACCAGCTTGGACTACAGTGTGATACAACTGCATTCAAACAGGGCAGTGTCACGATGGCGAGAAACTGTTTGAAATCAGAAGATAATTGGCAATGTCATCAATGACAGACTTACGCTAAAAATTGTTTACAATTATTTAGTCAAAAGTGAAATGCTAAAAACATATATTTTACCAGTTTTTAAAGGAAATGTTAACAAACAGCTGGTGATGATGTATTACTTGAATAATTCCGTTGTAGAAGAGTGAACAAAAGATATCTATTAAAAAAAACTCACTTTGAGGTTCCTAAGCTAGAAGATATGTTGGAAATAATTAAAAACAGCAGCAGCAGGACTCAAATGACTGCCTGTAGAATGCAATAATCTCAGTTTCTCAGTAGATGTAAAAGCATTGTAATAGCTGGAATTACATTTCTAGTACACTTGTCTAATTCAACAGATTACAGACTAATCACAATTATAGATACAATGCACATGCTTCAACACTTTTTTATGTTAAACCATGGATATAGTATTTTTATTTTCAAAGTAGGGATAATAAAAGGGTTTTTTTTGTAATGCTGAAAAGTGATTGTTGGAGTGCTCAAGCGATAGTCTTGTAAGGGTCATGACAAACAAGGCTTTGCAGTTTTTTTGTGCAAAGTTTCTGGCAAAGATGTATCATTGTTTAGTCTGAGGTGGAAGGAATACCTTGTAGTGAACTGTGTAATGACAGTTTTCTAATGTGCCTTTTACAATAATTTTTTTAAACATTGGACCTGTCCCTCCTCCCCAACCCTTCCTTCTAAACATGCAACGTAATTTAAACTAATGGTTCTTTTTCATCCTGGCAAAGTGGGATCAGGCTGTGCGGTTTTGAGCAGTTTGTGACTGCACTTGGTATTCTGGAATATGTACACAGACACACATGCTCTGCTACAGCAACAACACAGTTCACCAGTTTCATGTGAGTGTGCTTACTGTATCTGCATATATAGAGGGTAAAAGCACATTTTAGAAGGACATTACTATGTACAAAAATAGAGGTTATCCACGTTGGCTAGACACTTGCCTTTAAAACTTGAGAAGTCACAAGCAGCTGTCAGTAAACTTAGGTGAATTTTGCAAATGTTTGTTCTAAGGCAACTGTAAAAGAAGCCTTTTTGTTTTGAAAAATAAGGGCGAAATAAGTATTACTATGAATTGTTCCTTTGATAAGACAAGGTAATTGAAACTTTAATATATAGTTCTGCTATGGACTTAACATTCAAACTAGGTAGCAGCTGTATTTGCATGATTTAAAAAATATTCTTACAGTTTTGAACTGTATTAGCAATAGGAAAATATTTGGAATAATAAGGAAACTAAAACAATCAGCCAGTCTGCTGATGTGGGTATAACGATGAAAGTAGACAAAACTGGGTCAGATTTTATCTGATGGCGCTGGTCTTGAGGAATCTTACTATCTCCTGAGGTAGATGTTAAGGCTCTTTTTTTGGAGTGGGAGGAAGGAAATTCTGAAAGGTGTTGGTTTAAATTCTCTCTGATTAAGCTATTAATATGCATACATTTAACTGTTGAAAGTGACTTCTTGCTTAGGAAAGAGGAAAAGCTACAATTTGAAAAATATATGGCATTAAAAAAAAAGTAAAAATAAAGGAATCGGTAGTAGCATTAGTGCCACTTCTGAAAAATAGTCTAAGTCTTGGGAAGATTTTCTGGATCTCTTTTCTTCATTTGATTTGCTGACTGCCACGCCAGGACAAGCATATCTCTTGACTGTCCATCAGGCAGGACATGAGTCAATCACTTTTGGTGATAATAAACCAGGTCTGGCATCCCATTAAAATAGTTAAGTATTGACACATTTTCCAAAATAAAGCCTGTAAATATAACTGTGTAAAAATAATTTAGTTCATAATGCTGCATTTCTAAAATGACAGTAATTAGCTATTTTTTTTCAGAGAAAGCATGAGCAGTAAGTTTTTACTGAATTGTACATTTCAATGTAAAAGGCTGAAATTCCGTTTCCTTTACCTTCTTAAATTTTCCCACCAAATTCAGTGAAGATTTTCCGTTAATGAAAAAAAGCTAATTTAGGCCAAAACATACTTTAGGGACTAGTTCAGTTCTAGTGCTGTTAGACATAGAGTATATTTCTTCTTATCAGGAAAAACTCCTTCAAAGTTGGGAAAGCCAGAAAAATATTTTTTTAACATAATAAAACACATTTTTAAAATGTTTCTTTTAAGCTGAGAAGTGAAAAGATAGTGCTTTGAAGAATGGCATCTTTAATGTTACTTTACTGTAGTTAGGGTACACAAAGAGCACACTGGAATAGTTTTCATGGGATAAGCTAAAGCTTTCGAAAGAGCCTTTCTGAAACTTATTGCCAATCTCTAATACTGCTTACCCCCCTCCCCTGGCACCATTTCCACACAAAATTTGGATGGTATCACTGGTTGAAAAAGAAACACCAAAAGAATTTCTAAATTTCCATTAGAGAGCGAGGCATGGCAACGTATTTGGGGAGGCTGTTGACTTCGTCCATGAGGCCCAGACAGTCCGGCTGGCCAGGGTGGGTGCAGATGGGTGCTTGGTGGGAGCGCAGTGGGCCTGCTGCAGGAACTCAGCCTGCAGCCTGGGAGAAGGTGGGATTGCAGTGCCAGAAAGCTTCCCCAGGACTCTCCCTGAGGGTGGGTAGTTAGAAGTGCTTTGACAAGCCTTGCTGATTTAACCTTTGCCTGCTTTGCCCTGCCAGGGGTGGCCACTAGATGTCAAGCTCATAATACAATTAGTACATCTGTGCAGTTGACCTTGGCAGCACGGCTTACCACTGTTCTGTTAAGTGTTAACACTGAATTTGAGTGTTAACTAGAGATCCCTCTGAGTTTGCTACATGCTGTACAGCTTATCAAATGCCCATCTAGTTCAGCACAAGTGTTTACAGTTCTTAAAGAAGGGAAAGGGTTTCCTTTTGTGAAGCCCAGCATTTTGAACTGCTTAATTAACCCTGCAGGTGCTGAGCTATTTTTGTTTCAGCTCGTCAAAACCAACTCACTTTTCAGTGTTTCAGGAGATCCTTTCTACTGGTGCCATTTGATAATTTTCTTTTATGGTTTTGTTGATGTAGTAATGTCCCCAAAGCTGGAAATGATGAAAGCTAATGGATTTGTTTATAGCTTTACGTGCTTTGCTGTCCTGTGCAGTACTGCAGTATAAGGAATGGTAAATGACCAAAATGACTGAGCTGCACAACTGGTGTCAAATCACTCCAAGTTTGCTCTTTCCAGCACTTTAGTGTGTGACTAATTTTAGTCAAAGGAATTGTGCCATTGAGTCCAGTACTTGTCAGTTCAGTTTTTAAATGCTTGGGAGATGCAGGATTGAGCCTTCATGTTGGCTTCTCTTATTGTGAGCTCCAAAACATGAATTTGTCTGTGCTTGTTCACAGTGCCTGGCTTCATTCTGCAGCCTGTTAGAGTTACATAGTTTAAGATTTAGCTAATTTTATATGTTTTGAAACAGAAAACCTATGCAGAATCTAAAGTTCTTCTTCTTTCTTCTGATTTATTTGGTTTTTTGTTTTGTTTTGTTTTGTTTTTTTCCCCCAATGTCTACTGACCTCATTTTTTTTAGGATTCCCCATAAAGCTTGATGTGTTCCAAATAAACTTAGTTCCTACAAACATAGATGTATTTGCACCCAAATTCTACACCACCAGAAATCAGTGTATACATACCATAACAGCCAAGCGAATAGCTGTTTATATGCTTTTGAAAACCATAACCCAGGTCTTATTTAATACAGTATCTTGTGCAAATATTCTAAACAATTTGTGAAGCTTGCATCTGTTCCACATCTGCGTACACATAGAAAGGTGCCAATGTTTGAGATAACGCAGTGCTTCACTGCACAGATTAGAAATGGCAAATGTTTTAAACAGAATACAGTCAGTGCCTGTGCCACAGGTGGCTGTTACTTAACAAATTCTGAGATTTAGGCTACTGAATAGATCAAACCGAGTGTGCCAGGTCACTACCGGTTTTTGCATAGCAAGAGTGCCCTCCACTGTTCAAATCCATACTAACAGCTTTTGTGGTCTGAGAAAAAGGACAGAAAATTTTTCTATTGAGTCTGGAATTTCTTCTACATTGTTAAACACAGCAGGGGTCTCTATTTGTCTCCTCCTGTTTCACAGCTTGGGCTCAGTATGTGATAATTCATCTTCCTTTATGGGATTCAAAGCTATCATAAAGAGTTAAAAAGAATTAATTTGCAAGAAAATAAACGTGTTCTAACAATTTAAGAAAACTTTCTTTAAAAGCTCTGTCAATTGTAAGAAATGATAAAGCTAAGGAAAAAGTAATACTGTTCTTCACAAGGATCAATACGTTGTTACAAGGCTACTGTTTCAAATGAATATAGTCTTGAAAACAAATGTGTAGGGTTTTTAAAATATATTTTCTTATTTAAATTTGACTTTGGGAAAAATAAGTTTCTGTATTCTGATGATAGGAGTAGTATCCTGTATCTGTGTGCTATGCACAATTTTATTTGTAATATTGCTTTTTTAATATACAAAAGTGCTGTGAGGTGCACTTTAAAATGATTATTGGATTTTCATGTGAGAGCATTTTATACATCTGTTTTCATAGTTAGCAGACATTTCTCTTCAGCTGATGTTAGCAAACACATTTTTTTCAAAACTTCTTCACAGTTCATGTACTGCTTCTCAGTGAAAGACCATAGTGGTTTTTTTCTTCCTGAAATTCCTACACATGCAAAATATTAAGTCTCAGTTATGCAGCTCTGAATATAGAAATAATAGTAATTCATACAATGCTTTTCTGTGCTTTCTTTTCTCTTACTGCATATAGTCTAAAAAGAAGCTTCAGAAATTCTTTTAGTCGCAGTTGTTGCATTCCTTTACAAGGCACATTCGTTTGAATGCTTAGGAAGGTATCAACAATTTGAAATAGATGAAAGCCTAGAAAATGTTAATTCTCTTACCTGCTTTTGTCTAAATGTCTTATAAATCATACATAATTTGTGGATTCTGTGATACAGATTAACAAAATATAAAGCAATAATTGATTGTATTTGATTGTAATAGTCCTTATTTCGTATAATAAAAAAGGTGCTTTTCAGGTCATTTGCAGGTAGGGAACTAGAAGTGATCTAAGTTGAGACAAAATGAAAAGATTCCAGAGCAAAGATGATACACAGTGGAGTCGATTTGGGTTTTTTCCAGATTGGAAACAGTTAGTCCTAAGAAAGGGAGCATTTACTAAGCCAAATATGTTTTCAGGATTAACCTGACTAGAATGTGATATTTAATTTTGGTCCGTTTCATGGAAGTAGATGGCAGCTTTTTTGAAGCATCCATTTGTTATATCTTCCCTTGTACATTATGCAAGAGGCTTCCTTCTCACATAGAGCAGAAAGACATATGCCTACAATGAAAAAAACAGAACTAGTAAAGCCAGGTTTTACAATTCCTGCGTGCATGTAGTCAGCGGCTGTGGCAATTTTTTTTTCCAACTCTACACATTTTCTGACAGTGACTGAAGGACCCACAGCCCCTTTCAACCCTCTCTCTTCCTCTTGGACACTGAGAAAGCAGGACACCACCATCCTTTCCACAGCCACGCATTGCTCCAGCCTGAACATTGTTTGGTGAGTGCGCTTGGTGAGGGTGGCAGAGTAAATCCTCCTTCTCGCAGCTCCTGCACTGAGTCCGCACAGCACCTGGGTGGCTTCAGGAATCACTATCCCGAAGTGGCTTCCTTGAAATATCTTTGTTTGAATTTCTGTGGGCTAATTTTAGGGGCAGACCCCACTGAGGCAACGTGCCAGCCTTCTGCTGAAGCCACTGCAGCTCTGCGGGTTGGTACCTGTTTAGGAGCTTGCCCAAGGTACCGTTTGAAAGATGCTGCCTGCAATTTTTCACCTGTTTTCATAGGGTAAGCTTTATGTGCTGTAATTCATCTTGCATCCCACAGCAGCTTCAGATTAGTCTGTTAGCTGTTAGACTGCTAATGAGAAAAAGAAAATAACTGAGAAGTTATTAGTGGCTTAGATCCTGACTGCTTGACAAAACTCCCCTTCAACACCTTTTGTGTAAGTAAGAACTGCAAAATTCAACCCATGTCTATAAGATTAAGCAAGTAATTCCCCCGAAGTCCTTGAAAATTTTTACTGTGCCACATCCTCACAGTAATAATAAAAACTATTATTGCTCTTCAGGAAAAATAAAATAAAATAAATACAATTAAATGCTTCAGTATATAATGGATTTAATCTATTTGCAATATATCAGAAAATGACAGCAAGATATAAAACATAAAAAGTAGAAAAATTGCTGCGTTTTCCTGTAACAAGTGTAAGCTGAAACTACAAACAAAATCCAATTTTTAGCTTAATATTTTAACAGATTTAAATGTTTAATAATCTGGAGTAATGGCTAAATCTTGGATTTGCTTTTTGTTTGTCATAAAGCCATCAAGTTTTAACAAACAATGAATATATCCTTTCATGTGGAGGCGTATGCTTTTAAGCTTTATTCCCTGCTGAACTTGGTGAAGATTTACTTTTGTACTAATAAGCACTACTGAAAGGGATGCTAAAAACTCCTTTGTGAAATACTAGGGCAATGTCCATTTCTCCAATGCACATGTATATTAAAAAATATTTCTCAGTCTTGCCCCCTCCCTTACCTCGCAGTGCTGGTTTGAGGCAAGACCACAAAGACTGTGGTTTGCATTACTAGTTTGTAGTCTTTCAATACCATTAATTATAGTGGTGTTTCTAATGTGAATAAAGGCTACTTGTATGAGTAGGATTTGTTGGATTGGGCCCATAGTCTGTCATTCTGTGAAGCATCTTCGTAGCCTCAGTGAGCGGTACGGGGCATGGACTCTCATCTGTGGCAAAGCAGCATTTACTTCAGTGCCATCTGTGTCACCTGCTTGCTTACCAGTACAGAAAGTGAAACTTTGAGAGAGATATAAGTGGTTTGATTTCTTAAGAAATGCCAAAATAATATATCATAAACGGAAAATAATGTGGTGATGTTGTTTATATGCCTGCTTTGAAGCTAATCTGGGGAGAAAATACTCCTAATGATTCTGTAGCATTGTTCTCTAAAATATTTTTCCAAAGCAGATGAGATGAGTGTACTTGGATTGGTCATTAGAAAAGTATTCTCACTATTTTTAAGGCTTGGGAGCTTAGGGGAGAAGGAATACAAAATAGAGCTGTAGGTCCCTAGTTAGTATAAGCGCAAACCTGGTCCCCTGAAATAGCACAAAACCAGCCATTTATTTCATTGAGAAGAGAGCTGAGAACTGATCATCTGAGAAATACTTGTACTGCTGTATTCCACTTGTACTTTTTCACAAGTTATATTTCAATTACAACCCGCTGCTTTTTTGAGTTTATGAATTAGTACACTAGACCGGTTATTTATCTTGAAGTGCTGAAGAGGTCTATAGTAATTCTTCCTGGCAGTGGGCATCAATACTTTACATTTCTGTTGGAGGCTTGCCTGTTATATGTACTAGTTTTGACATATATAGATCATGAGATTGTCTTCTAGTGCAGAAAATAATACCTATTTTGATTGTAAATGTTCACATTTGGGCCTGATGATTACTATACAGTGTTTGAAGTAATTAGCTTACCGGTGTTTGATCAGCTCGTTCTAGATCAGAAGACAGCCATATTTGAATGGCTGCATTGCCTGAATCCGTCAGTAATTACTTAAACCTTTTGTGCAAGGTTTGTTTGGAGGAAGCTCTCCTTAAACAAAAGCATAGTGATATATAGATAAAAAGCTGGAAGAGGAGCTGAACAGTTTGCAGCTTCTTTTAGAATCAATCTTCCTTTGCAGCTATGTCTCAATCGTAGTAGCAGTAGTTGTTGTAGTGGTGGTAATAATAACAATAACAACAATAAAACCAGTAGTAATAATGACACAGTAATAATAGGTAACTCTTACCCAGCCTGCCAGGTTCTAGAAATAAGCAATGGAAAATCTTCTCAGTGAAAGCCTTAGTAAAGATATGTTCCCTGCGTGCATCGTCAGTGCTACAAACCAGGGGACTCAGTAGATTCTGAATAAGGACCAGAGGATCAAGTCCCCTGACTGTAAAAATGTAAATCTGTAATGTAAATAAGGATTTGTTTGAGTTCTTAGTTGGGAGAGACTCTGGAGAGAGGGGAACGTGTTGGATGGCTTGCTGCCGGTCTGTGCTTTGCATGCTTTCACTTTGTGAAAGCTGAAGTACGTACTGAAATGTTTGGAAGCCTGCTATTTGACTTAGTCGTTTTGGGAGGCATTTAGTTTTTCAACATATGCTATAGGATACCTTTGGCTGGCATGCTCTTTTTCTGTGGTGAATCATGTTATCTTCTGTGATATTTTTGTAACACTGTGATAGTTAAGTTTCTACAGAAGCATTTGCTGTGAGGATTGTCTAGTATTGTCTAGCAACAGCTACATATTATTGATTTTAACGCAAACAGTGTAACATCTTCAGTACTTTATGCGGAAGTCTTAAATAATATTTGACTGTTCTCAATTGCATTTTATTCCTTCCACCCTAAAGAATAAAAAAGAAAGGGAAAAAATCCAGTAGTACTGGAGGAAGAGTTTTCTTTTAGCTAGTGTGTTCAGTAGAATTTTGTGTAAATAATATTTAAAATTAGGAAAACATTCTATGATCATTTCTCAATAGCAAATGCGTGTCTTATTTATTGGTAAGCACAGGATGTATAAATATGCCATCTTAACAGTTTTTTGAAGGTACAGTTACGGAAGGTACAGGGAAATAATAAGCTGGAGATGCTCTAGAAGCCTAGGAAATAGTATTCAGGGCACAGATTTATCACCTTTATCAGACAAAACTCCCTGCTGAAATCTGTACAGAGTTTTAGCTTAGCAAAGACTGAAAGAACTGACATGTAATTTTGTCAAAAGCAATTTTATAGTTAATGTTCTCTTAAAAGCTCATATTTAAAAAATAACTGGAACATTTCAAGATTACAGTTGCCTTTTATTTTGCACTACTACCTTTATTTGTAAATTTTTCTGTTGTAATGATCAGTCCTGAGTTTCTTGGTAGTCTCTTTTAGGCGTTCTATAATATTGCTAAGTGTACTCGTAACTACCTGAAGCTTTGTTCATACTAAGCATAGGATATTGAGGGGATTGGCCCAATCCTCCTTCTTCAAAGTGGATGAAAGTTTTGCCATTCATTTTAATAGAAACAGGATTGGATGCTTTATTTGCTTACTATGCCTATCTTCAATACAAATCAGCTGTGTCTTTGCTTCTAGCTATGCTCAACCTCATTACAGATACATATGCATTCCTTGCTCTGATGGGATACTTCTAC